>NW_026885453.1:0-68374 GCF_032173495.1 Musca vetustissima
CACCGTTAAACTAAATCGAGCCAGTCCAGCGGGGCATGAACTGGCTCCCATCGACGATGGCCCCACAATCTCCATAGCAATAGTACAACAGAAAAGTCACAACTTAACAACAACTGGGTACATCAATGGTGACAAGCGAGTTCTGACGTTAGATACTGGCGCATCAAAGTCCATCATAAGATCAGATTTGGTAAAGGGAAAAATAACGCAACTTAATGGAGTCAGACTGCGCACAGCAACGGGGGAGCCCGCGGCAGTACACGGCAAGATTACCCTGAGACTAACTATTGCCAATAAATCGGAAGATTACGAGTTTATAGTTGCCGATATCGTAGACGAAGTGATCATAGGCGCAGATTTTATGATTGCCTTTGGTATCAATCTGGATATGAAAGAGCGTGTGATGACCTGGTCTAACGTCGAAATTCCGTTAAACGTGGGCTATGATGAAAGTACACCCATTAGACGTCTGACTACGGACCATCCAGAGATAATACCGCCCTGTGCCGAAGCAATAATATGGGTACCTATGAATGGAGATTGTGGAGCCGAGAAGTTGTGGGTGGTGGAACCAGCAGAAAACAGATACAGTAACATCCTAATAGCGAATGCCCTGGTGAGAAGCAACGAGGACGGAATGATTCCTGTTAGAGTTTTGAACCTGTCAAACAAGCAAGAGCAAATTTGCCAATTTTCCGATGTTGGACAATGCACACCAGCTGAAGCTGTAATTAATTTGGAAACTAGCACCGAAAAGCCAGCAGCCATGGAGAAGAAGCACCTCGACGGCTACATAAAAGAGTGGACACACCAATTATCACCTTCCGAGAGGAACAAGGATAAGCAGCTATTATGGAAATATGCCTCTACCTTTGCGTTGACAAAAGAGAACCAAGGAAGAACATCAGTGGTGAAGCATGAAATCAATACAGCAGACGCGAGACCCATTAAACAGCCTCCAAGAAGTGTTCCCCTGGCAAAAAGGGACGAGGTCCAGAAGCTGATAAGTGAAATGGAAAAGAGTGGTGTAATAGAACCATCGTCAAGTCCATGGTGCTCCCCAGTGGTTTTGGTCAAGAAGAAAGACGGAAGCACCCGATTTTGTGTGGACTACCGAAAGTTGAATGATGTCACCAAGAAAGACAGCTATCCGCTCCCAAGAATCGACGACACATTGGACACATTAGCCGGGACGTCATGGTTCTCCACCCTCGACCTGCAGAGTGGGTACTGGCAAGTAGAGATCGCCGAGAAAGATAAGGAGAAAACAGCGTTTGGCGTTAATGGGGGTCTCTGGCAGTTCAATGTCATGCCATTCGGACTCTGCAACGCCCCGGCTACATTTGAAAGGCTGATGGAGCGTGTGTTAAAAGGGCTGCAGTGGAAGTCATGCCTCATATACCTGGATGACATCATAGTCATGGGACGCAACTTCGACGAACACATCAAGAATTTAAAGGATGTTCTTCAGCAGCTTTCGTCTTCAGGCCTCAAGCTGAACCCAAAGAAGTGCAGTCTCTTCCAACGTGAGGTGAAGTTCCTGGGGCATCACGTGACGCCGGAGGGCATATCGACGGATAAGGAGAAAATTCAAGCCGTCAGAGATTGGCCGCAGCCCCGAAATCTCCATGAGCTGCGAAGCTTTCTGGGTCTCTGCACCTACTACCGTCGATTTGTCCCAAATTTTGCCAACATCGCCGCCTGTCTACACCGCTTAACGCAAAAAGGCCAGAGGTTCCAGTGGGGCAACGACCAAGAAGAGGCGTTCAGTAAACTCAAAGACATGCTATGCAGAGCCCCCATTTTGGCATACCCTATACCTGGCGGAAAGTTTGCTCTGGACACAGACGCAAGTGCGTGCGGCATCGGTGGCGTCCTTTCCCAGGAAATCGACGGACAGGAAAAAGTCATCGGGTACTACAGCCGGACATTGTCGAAGCCTGAGAGGAATTACTGTGTGACGAGGAGAGAGCTGCTTGCTGCCCTTGAGAGCGTTAAACACTTCCACAAATACCTATATGGCCAGCATTTCCTGCTGAGGACCGACCACGCTGCTCTCCAATGGTTGCTGCGGTTTAAGAATCCGGAAGGTCAACTAGCCCGTTGGATCGAGAGGCTCCAGAGTTATGATTTCAGAATCGAGCACAGAAAAGGCGGAAAACACGGTAATGCTGATGCCCTGTCTCGTCGGCCATGCAAGGTAGAATGCAGGCATTGCTCAAAGGCTGAGAATAAGGAGAATATCGTTGATGTCCGACTATTGCAGTTTGAGTCGGGAGAAGATTGGTCGACGGAACAACGAAGAGATCCCATTCTGGGCAAAGTAATTTCGGCCATTGAAACGGGCAAGCGACCTAGTCGTAAAGAAATTACCTCCGAAAGCCCTCTTTTAAAATCCTATTGGGCCCAGTGGGACAGTCTACTTATAAAAGATGGCTGCCTATATCGCAAATGGGAAAGTGAGGACGGTAAATCTCACCGGAACTTGATCGTCGTCCCAGACTCCAAAATAAGAGATGTCTTGTCGGAGTTTCACGATGGGCCAAGTGGAGGACATCTTGGCATAGCAAAGACCGCTGAAAAGGTAAAGCAGAGATTCTACTGGGTCGGCTGTCAAAAATCCATTGCCGACTGGATCGCCAATTGTGAAAGGTGCATAAAAGCTAAAGGTCCAACACGGAAGAGTCGAGGCTACATGCAGCAGTATAATTCAGGAGCCCCTTTTGAAAGAATCTCAATGGATGTAGCTGGACCGTTCCCCACAAGCGACTCTGGGAACCGTTATGTCTTAGTGGTCATGGATTACTTCAGTAAATGGCCGGAGGTTTATGCTATCCCAAATCAAGAAGCCAGGACAATTGTGGATGTGTTCAGCAAAAATTGGATTTGTCGCTATGGTGTTCCATCTGAGGTTCATTCCGATCAAGGTAGGAATTTTGAATCAGCGATCTTCAAGGAAATGTGTGACTCCTACGGAATTAAGAAAACCAGAACGACGCCCCTACATCCACAATCAGATGGCATGGTGGAAAGATTCAATCGCACCCTTGAAGAACATCTACGGAAAGTGGTGGACAGTGGCCAACGAGACTGGGATGAGCATATTCCAAAGTTTTTATTGGCTTATAGATCGGCCATTCATGATTCCACATCCCGGACCCCAGCCAAAGTTCTGTTCGGAAATGAATTAAAGCTACCTGGCGATTTGATATTCGGCGCTACCCCAAACGACGATGTGAACCAAGATGAAGACAGCCAAAACTCTTTTAGTAAAGTCCACGATGCAGTCCGACATCGAATAAAAATGGTTAGCAACCGCATGAAGGCAAGGTACGATCGAGCAGCAAATACCGATGGGTTTCAAGAAGGGCAACTGGTACTATTGTTCAACCCACAACGAAAGAAAGGACTATGCCCCAAATTGCAAACGCACTGGGAAGGACCCTACAAGATTGTCACGAAAATAAATGACGTCGTTTATCGCATCCAGAGGAGCGACAGTCCCAGGTCGAAGATGAAAGTTGTACATTTGGACAGTCGACCCCCTACGGAACGGGAACTGTGCCTATTCGGGACGAACAGGCTTAAGCGGGGGGCAATGTTACGAATATAACATTAGATTTAAGATGAATTCCGTTAATTTAAGAATTTGAATTGTAACGTAAATTTCTACTACGCAGTTTATTTGAATAACTTCACAACAACAACCACTGTATAGATTTTTCTACATCCTTCCATTTCCTCTTTCATTTTTTATTTTGTTATTGTCGTACTATTCTTGTTAAACGTCATTCCTCTTTCTTTGTTATTCCCTCGCCTGTATATGTGTTGTTGTTATTCCTCTTTCTTTGTTATTCCCTCGCCTGTATATGTGTTGTTGTTATTCCTCTTTCTTTGTTATTCCCTCGCCTGTATATGTGTTGTTGTTATTGTAAGTTTGTTTACTCAAGTTTGTTGTTGTTATTGTTCACTCAGTAAGTTTGTTGTTGTTATTGTTACTCAATGTGTTTGTTGCATTGGTAGATTGTTCGTGATCTAGGTGTTACCAGATCGTCTAGAAACTTCTGTAGCGACAGGCAGGGCGCATATAAATAGAGGGAATGGAAAGGCAGTGAGTCAGTTGTGAATCAGATCGCGAATTGAAACCGTCGAGTAAAGTAAAGTGTGTGAATAAAATCATTGTAATAATCGTAATCCGAAAGAACCTGCGTTTTATTTGGTACGAATTGTATCGGGAAATAAAACAACGTCTACACGGGATTTAGTAAAACCCAAGAACGTAACAGTATATATGAAAATCCCAATTTTTGCATACCCATGCACTGTGTACCCAATCAGGTATATTTGTTCACTAACTGGAAGATTTTGGAGCCTTGGCGACTATATCATGAACCCAATAGAACAAATTCGCCATAGTTCAAGTTTCGAGTTATGGCGTGATGAAATTTAAAATTTCCCAAAAAATGTTAAACAACATTTACATTAATTAGTTACAAATGTTGTCTGTTTGCCAAAAATTTAGTAAAAGAGAGTCAAGTGAGCAACTTTGACAGTTCAACAACAACAAACTTACTGGAGTTTACTGAAAGAATTTTGCGCAGTAAAATTTTGCAAACTTAACCATTTTTGGATCATCTGTTTTATGACCAAACACACAAATTATCAAAAAAATTTGTAATTTGCAAAGTTCAATTTGAAATTAACAGCCTGTTTTTGTTAAATTCCAAACGAACGAATTCGAGTGACTTACGACCAAACTCCTTGGTTTTGAAAAATATGTCATTTATTTTTGTTTTGAATCAGAAAACCTTTATAAACATAAATAAAGGTTTGGTCGTAAGTCACTCGAATTCGTTCGTTTGGAATTTTACAAAAACAGGCTGTAAGTTGTATAAAAATTACAGAAAATGGAAAAAAGTAATGCAAAGTTTCATTAAGTTAGAAACTAATACAATGTAAATGTACTAAATGTACTAAATACCACAAGACGATATTTTTTGCCCTTAAATATTTTACAAAAGTCTCACTCCTAAGATGTTAGGCCCACAGATAAGAAATCGATATTTGTGTATTTGCATCTTAGACATCATGGACTCGATTAAAATTGAATTAATTCTGATTATTCTGTGTGTCTTATTCAATGACAATGAACGTGGTTTATGGAAATCTTTATTTGAATCAATTCTCATTTAGGAAATCGATGATGATATGTATATTGACTATAAAATGCTTTTAGAATTTTACTCCACTTTGTAATATAGTAAGGTATGAAAAATATGACTATACCAAGCCTTGGACTCTTAAATTTAACCCTGAAGTTGAAGTGTTCATAGAATGTCTCATATGTAACGACTTCAATCATGTTCGTTACCGTAACGCCTAAAAATATACTTTGTAATTCTATAAATCTTTTATCGAATTGACTTACCGTATTAAAAAAAAGTGATACAACTTTCGACAAATAGAAGTTTGTGGCCGGCAATATTACAACAAACCTTTGTTGTAGAACAATGGCATGTTAAAAATATTTTTAAAAACAAACTACATACTTTATAAAGGACTAAAGGGCTAAGCAGAATGTTCGCGTTGAGCGTTTTTTGTTATCGCGTTAACGCACGCAAAAAGTTAAAATATTGTTACGAATATAAATTTAGATTTAAGTTAATTTAGATGAATTCCGTTAATTTAAGAATTTGAATTGTAACGTAAATTTCTACTACGCAGTTTATTTGAATAACCTCACAACAACAACTACTGTATAGATTTTTCTACATCCTTCCATTTCCTCTTTCATTTTCTATTTTTGTTATTGTCGTACAATTCTTGTTAAACGTCATTCCTCTTTCTTTGTTATTCCCTCGCCTGTATATGTGTTGTTGTTATTCCTCTTTCTTTGTTATTCCCTCGCCTGTATATGTGTTGTTGTTATTGTTTACTCAATGTAAGTTTGTATGTGTGTTTGTTGCATTGGTAGATTGTTCGTGATCTAGGTGTTACCAGATCGTCTAGAAACTTCTGTAGCGACAAGCGAGGCTCATATAAATAGGGGAAATGGAAAGGCAGTGAGTCAGTTGTGAATCAGATCGCGAATTGAAACCGTCGAGTAAAGTAAAGTGCAAAGTAAAGTTGTGTGAATAAAATCATTGTAATAATCGTAATCCGAAAGAACCTGCGTTTTATTTGGTACGAATTGTATCGGGAAATAAAACAACGTCTACACGGGATTTAGTAAAACCCAAGAACGTAACAATATATTTAACTCCGAAGCGCAGCGCACAAAAACTTCGAGCGTTTGTGTTATCGTTTCCTTGTGGTTGTTGTACTTTCGACGGATGGCTCAACGCGAGCATTCTGCTTAGCCCTTAACACATGAAATTGATGTGCGTTGCGCTTCGCAGTTAAATATACGCTCAACCTATGTCATTGCGTTGCGTACTTGAACGTCCGTATTACTCAAATACGCAAGGACCTTATTACAATTGGTATGTTCCAGTACTTTTTTAATAGTAAAACTAGTAAAAGAGAGACATTTCAAAATCGCTCTCAGAGTACAAAATAATTTGAAAAGTTCAGGAAATCTAGTAAATATGCCAAAATTAGATGGCTGTTATGCTGATTTTAAAGTATTGTTAACTAATTTTGGCATATTTCCTAGATTTGCGTTGCTGAACTTTTCAAATTATTTTACACTCTGAGACCGATTTTAAAAATTTAAATTTTTACTATCTTCACTATTAAAAAAGTACTGGAACAGACCAAATGTCAGAATAAATAAAAACAAAGGTGTAGTGGTCTACTGGGGGTTCGTAGTGGTGTTTCCCAAGGATCTATTCCAGGTCCTCTGTTGTTTATAACCTACTTGAACGACCTGTTAAAAAAAATTGGACAGTTGGTGTGTACCGTTTGCCTTTGCTGATGATTTGCAGTTAGTATTTAAGGGGGATAGTCGTTTTGTTACTGTGTTGCAGTCACAAATAGATTTAGTAATGGCGATGTTGTGTGATTGGATGCGTAGTAATAGCCTTCGGGTTAATCCTTTAAAAAGCAAAGCTCTATTATTTTCGAAGTTCAGTGATGTTAGTGTTCAAGTTAGGTATGCTGGTGCTATTATTGAGTATGTTGGGGAGCTTGAATGTCTTGGTGTTATTTTAGATAACAAACTTTCGTTTAGGCAACATAGTAAACGGGTAGTGTCAAGAGTTAATTGGTCTTTAAGATATCTTTATGGAACTGATTTATCTTTGCCACTTTTCGTCAAAGAGCGGTTAATAATGGCTCTTGTCCTCCCTTCGATTATATATTGTTTTGAGATCCACTCAGGTACGACGCAACGTGCTGTGCGCTACATACAGTGGTGGTCACCTAATTAAAAGCCAATATCAATCGATATTTTCTCGCATACTGCAAATATATCCCCGCCTTCTTCAATATAGGGTATCGAAGTCGAATCGTTCCTTTAAACGGCATATACATTAGAACTTTTTACCGGGTTAACCCACTTTATGAAGATTTATTTGACATATATGCAAAGGAATTGACAATTGAAACCCACTGGGTTAACGAAATCCGGTTAAATGTAAACGTACTATTAGGTTCTTTCCCATTTTTTGAGTTTTTATTTCAAATATTTATTTATATTATTTATGGGTTTCTACTAATTCTAGCTATTTCTGGTGCATTCGGACCATTACTTTCTATAATAAGGGTGATTTTCTGTACAATTTTTTTGGTAATTTTGATAGATTTTACAGATTTTTTCAAAAATTTGTATCTGTAAATGATTTTATCGGTGCTTAGTATACATAATTTAACTACATTTAAGAGTTTTTTTTAATATTTTCAAAAAAATGCAGTAAAGTAAAAAATGACACTTCAATTACACTTACACAAAAATTACACTTCAAAGTCGATGTATTTCATAAAAACCGTTATTTATGGAAAAATTACATGCAATAATTTTCTATTTTCACACTAAATCTCTTAAGTGCTGTATCGAAATGTTCTGAATTAAAAATTTTTCAAAAATACTTCAAACGAATCGAGGGCTGATCAAAATAATTTTACCAAAGTAAATGTTTTAATTACGTGACCACCACTGTATATGGACTTAATCGTTTATCTCATATTTCGCCCTATGTGCATAAATTTCTGAGTTGTTCGTTTCAATCATTTTTAAATTGTCGGTTGATGCTTTTGTTTTACAACTTAAAAAAATTTTTGTGGGAATAATAATCTAAAAATTTGTGTTTAAGATCATATAAAGGCACAGAGTTTAGAAAAAAAATTAATTTTTATTTTAACTCTCGGACAGTTTTGTCTGTCTTTCAGCAAAAACAAAAACACAAAGTGTAACGGTACATAGGATAACCGAAAAATCGCAAAGAAAGATAGTAATTCTAAATGTCGAATATATTCGACAAAAACACTGAAAGGGTTAATTGTTTTTTAAAGTCCGCTTTTCCTAATAGGAACCTTTAAGTTTTCACACTCTACTAGAAACAGTCAGTTGATAATACCGCGAATTGCTTATTTAATGGATAATTCATTCCTTGTTAGAGTAGCTCAGCTGTATAATAATTTGCCACCTACATTAAAATTATTTAATGTTTCGCACAAAACATATTCTAACAGGCTTCTTCAGCATTTCAAATAGTATTTTTTACGCATTTTTCCTAAATTTTTGGATTCAGTATTTCTGTGATTGTTTTTTTTTCATTTGTTTATTTTAAGTAAACTCTCGAAGTTTTAATTGTAGTCTACCCTGCAATTTTTAATTATGAATTTATAGGAAGATAGTTTTGATTTTTTTATATTTACAAATAGTTTTAACATTATTTATGATACGTGAAGTAGTTTTATCTTTTAAGCTAAAGTTAATTGTGTTTTGGATTTTTTTCCTAACTTATATTCACAAATAGTTTTTATATTATTTATGCTACGTGGAGTAGTTTTATCTTTTAAGTTAAAGTTAATTTTGTACGATGTATATTGTAATTCTGTTCATTAATGGGCTTGATAGCCTTGGATTACATGTGAAATAAAAGAAATAAAATGAAATGCAACAAGTTGTTCTGTTCATTTGACAAATTTGTAATATTTTACTAAAACGGGAAGAATGTAAAATTCATCTTTAAACAAATGGATTAAAAAATATATTTGTCTATATTTTTCAAAACATCACATACACAGTCAAACATTTTGTATATGACTTTGGCATAACGAGCCATAATATGAAAAAATTTTAATTTATAAGTTGCTATAGCCTACCTTGAATAATTGTACCATGGATGAAATTAGATTTTGGGTGAGATTACGGGCTTAAAAGGGGAAACACATAAAAGCACTTCAGGCATGGCCTGTTAAGTTGGCTTCTTTTACTGTGAAAGGATAAAGGAAAACGGCGTCCAAAATAAAGTTAGACTCAGATATTACTTTATAAATTGACATTTCATATAAAGCCAACTTAACAGACCCGGTCTGAATCCTCGTATGAGTTCCTCCCTTTACCTTTTCTGCAGGTTGTAGAACAGAGCAAATTTACTTCGTTGATTTAATGCAAAATCCATGGTAATAAATGAAAACAAGTCGTTCTGTTCATTTGACATATTTTTAACATTTTACCAAAAACGCGAAAAATTAATGGAATGCCAGGGTTTCTTTTCAAAATCGAGTTGTGGGGATATGATTTATTGGTTCATTCACAAATCATACGTTTCTTCTTACAAATGTTGTAAAATTAATCTTCAAACAAATCGACTTTTGAATATATTTCGTTATATTTTTTCAAAACATTACACATACATTTTGTATATGACTTTGGCATAACAAGCCACAGTATGAAAAAATTATGATTAACAGCCCTACCTAAAATTCAACTAGCACGTTGGACGTTTTTCACCACAAAAGTAGAACACATGTACTATTTATATGAATGTTACCGAAATACGTCGACGTACGAATTTTCAAAGTTTCAACTATGATAGAACGTAATATTTGCTTTTTTCGTTTGTTGAAAATAAAATCGAAACAAAATGAAAATATGCATTTTTGAATTAGAATATGAAATATTTGGGTAAATATTATTTTTCAATTTTTTGTAATATTTATATTATTTCCTTGATATGAATTCGACGTATTTGGGTAATATGGCCATACACAAGATTTTGCAAAAGTGGGGAAGTTGAATTTTTTGTACGCCCCGTCGGATTATAGGTAACGTTGTTATAAGTTGATATGGCCTACCTTGAACAATTGTATCATGAGGATATTATTTCAATTTCGATTTTGGAAAGAAAACTGAAATTCCTTTCATTTTTCATATTTTAGTCCTTAAATCACCACAACAGTTTTTTTTGTAATCGATTGCTGATGCTTCTACCTTATAAAATTGACCTTGTTCCGTTTTAGAACTTATTTGTATGTCTCTTTGGTCTGTTTTCAACTTCATTCGCATGAAAGTAAGCCGTCGCCGTTCATTGTTTGTATCAAACGCCGTACTATCCAAATTATTATCGGCTCAGTTCTTTCGCACCCAACATAAAAAATACGCAGCCTGATATATTGATATTGCAATTATTTCGATATTAAACGAACAGTTTCTTTAATAAACATGTAAGTAAAGTGAATTTGGAACAATGGTCAATATATCTTCGTGTCTCCTACAAAAATTTCCGAAAAATTCGTGAAAATATGGTCCAAACAAAAAGGAAGAGTTATTGAAAAAATAAAATATTTGACGTGTGTGTGTGTATAATGTAAGACATGAACTTGCAAGGAAACCGAAAGAGAAAAGTGGATTGTTACCCCCAGAAATATAGTCATCGTTTTGTCTATACTATGTTGATGTTCCATCCGAAATTCATGTAATTAATGATGATCTGAAAAGTTTATTGTGAACTTTTGTGCGTAATTTAACCCTGGCACTGATGCAAGTTTTTGACTATTTCACTTGGGGTTTTTTTGCGTTACGTTTTTCTCGTTTATTCTTCCAAGATGGCCGTTCGTAACAGTTTTTGGTGTCTCTGCTCTGACTGCTTTGCTTTCTTTGGTTAGAGTACACGGGTCGGTCGTGTTGTGTTATGTTGCGATTTGTTGGCCAGAGCAAATTGTCTCCGTGGTGTTTCTTCCAGGCGTCGTCGTCTCCAAGACGTTTTCCATGATCCTGATAAATATATGTATTACAAAATAGATAAGTGATATTTTGTTTGGGATGTGTTGTGATTTGTTTTAGTGGTGTCCATCATCGTATGTGTGGTTGATAAGTTTTTATTATTGTTTTTTTTTTTTGTCTCATTCATTGGGGGAATTGATAAAAGTCGATTTTTTTGCATTTTCTGTCGTAACGACGATGACACATCGCCTCGCGTCAAGTTTATATAGACTGTAGGTCTGTCTGTATATATGTGATCCGTTTGTGCAAATATGTATATACACTAGACTGGGTGAATGTATGACAGTGTGAGTGTGTGTGTTTGCGTACAAGGGTACCACTATGCCATGTACCCATCATGTTAACAAACGAACTAAAAAGCAACCAGCCAGCCAACAAACAATATGCGAACGTCGTCCACTTAGCCATCTATTTTTCTTTTCTGTAGTTATTTGCTACAACAACAATTTGCACTTTCCCCATCCCCCCTCGTTGGCTTAAAACGTCATCGCCCATGAAACGTTGTTTGGTTGTTTTTGTTTTGATTCTTCTGTTAGCGTCTCAATTGTCATCGATTTTCCAAGTGTGATGTATGTTTACGAAGTACCACAACAACATTCTTTATATATAACTATGTTTTATTTTATTTTATATGTCCAACATACATATTTATGCAATTATAGTTGGTAGGAAAAAAACATCAATTTAGGATTGAAATGATGCTGTGGAAGAAATAATTCTAAAACAAGAGAGAATCATTGTGGTGGGAGGGGCCTACCTGCTTTACCACCACATTAAGTATTATAACTTGGTAATAAATAGGTTGGGGAAAAGAAATCCATTATTTTTTCGG
Organism: Musca vetustissima; assembly: GCF_032173495.1. Lineage (NCBI taxonomy): Eukaryota > Metazoa > Arthropoda > Insecta > Diptera > Muscidae > Musca > Musca vetustissima. The sequence continues at coordinate 12,003 of NW_026885453.1, forward strand.
CAGATAGCTGTACTGATAGATCAGTACAGCCATGGGTCGCATCTTTGGACTTGATCTAGTCTTCATAAAGACAATAGGATGTGCAGAGTTTAATTCAAATCGTACATTCTATAAGTCTGATATTGGATTCGTAAATATTGAACATTTTTACCATTCGTGGGGGATGTACAAGAACAGTGAACCAATGGGTTCCATCTTCGGACTTGATCTAGGTTTGGTAATAGGTTGTACAAAGTTTGGTTCAAATCGGATAGTCCGTTCGCATGATATTATAAAATTAATTTTTTACACGATTTTGACCATTTTGTGGGGGAGGTACCACAAATAGTGGATCAATATTCCCCATCTTCGAACTTGATATAAGTTTGGCAGAAATATTAAGATGTGCAAAGTTTTAATGAAATCGATTACTCCCCTCGAAAGTCATTGGGCGTACCAGTCGACCAGACAGACGGACGGACGTAGGAAATTTGTAAATCGAGTCCAAATTTTCAAAAACAGATTTGGTTCAAAGAAACATGGGGTCTAAAACCAATATTTCGATGAAGCACATTTTCACCATATAAACAGATATGGATAAACATTGAAAGTCTTATATGAACAATTTAATGCCAAGTAGTCGCGTCTTTCCTTATTACAAATGCACAAGCTTGCAAAGATGTTATAGCGTTAAAATTATCAGGAATGAATTGCAACGCTTAAGCCACCACCAGGCATTAACATTCCAGTTAAGGAGTGGGTGAAGACCATAACTTAAGAATACACAGTCACCACCACAACCACCACTATCATTTGCAAATGCAATGTGAAATGTGTCTTATCCGTTTCTCTCTCACTCTCCTCTATCTTTCTAATTTAGTCATTGTTTATACGTCGTCTAGGGAAGTTTATTCTTATTTCAAGCGCGCACATTTTTTTTCTTACCGTAATTTTATTCACACCCAAACGTTATTAGAACATCTCCAAGTAGATCGCAAAATATTACAAAAAGTGTGATATATTTACAATATAATAAGAAAATTAAATAATGTCTATACGCAAAAAGTGTGGAAGCGCAAAATTCTGAGAATTTCGGAGTGTAAAATTGGGGTAAACTCGTAGTTGAAACCACGTTTGTTTTCTAAGTAACCAGCAGTGTTTATCGTTCAGATTTATGTGAATTTTGTATAATCACGCAAATGTAAATTAAAGTAAAAAATAAAAAGCTTTGCTTGCTTGTATTTTTACTCAAGTGCAAGGTCTCGCAAGTGTAGTGGCCAAAACTAATACATATGTAATACTATACGAGTGAAAATAATTGTAAACTGTTCGCATTTCCTTATTATTATTATTGTTGTAAATAGTAATAATGTTGTTACATTCCTATGTAACAAATTTTCTTAAACGTAGCTTACATATGTACGTTGAACATACGTATGTCAGACATTTAACCTTAATTAAAATGTCTAAATGTATAGAATCAGAAAACATTTCAAAAATATTTGGTTTGACTAACTATACCGGAACAGTTATCTTTTTTCATATTCAATTCGGTGTTCTCTTTAAGCAGAATCCAAAAATCGAATATTCTTTTATTACCTGCTAAATCTTGTCAATTATTAATGGAGACGATCTTGCAATGGAAACTGAATGAAGAGAGATTTTACACACCTACCATTATGCGACTTAATTCACCGCCACTGGTTAAATGACTCGCCGAACATATTATTATTGTTGCGAAACTGAATCTGCAAAACAAAACTTTAAAGCATTGATATTTGTCTTCACTCCAGAATCAGACTTCTACAGAGAAAACCTACAAGTTTTGTTCAACCGAATTTGGCGGGATTTTCTTTTTACAGTCTTTGACTGTTATGATTTTAGTTTGTTTTTCAAATCCAAAAAGACCAGACAGAGAAGGAAAAAAGTGCTGAAGGAATTTCGGTGGTTATGAATGAACAATAATCCTTTGGCGAATTATATCCTTTGGAACATTTTTTATAAAATTCAAATGCAGTTAAAATTGTTACATGTGAGGAGATGTTTTCGATATCTTGTAAACATATTCTGTGTCACAAAATACCCTTATCAAAAATAGTAGCATTATAGGTTACAGTTTGTGTACCGTTCTAAAAATGTGGGTCATAGATTAAATTCAAAACAATACCTATGTAAATTATGCTTATCTGAGTAGTAATATTTAAATTTTGTGTCAGCACTGACATTTCGACGCTGGCAGTTGAATAATTTAAAGAAATGCAATTTGTCTGCAGTCCTGCAAGAATACTACATTTTACTACGATAAATTTTCCTTTATGTATAGGTAAAACCTAGATTCTTGTTTACCTTAGAAAAAACTGCATTTTTCTTTTATGGAACGGGGCATTGACAAATATTGTACGTGTCTGTTTGGGAAACAGGATATTTCCTGTTCTCTCTGTTGAAAAATGTATATTCTAATGTATATTTTAATGGTATAAAAGATGTTCATGGCAATTTAGAATAAACGGTAATCATTTTTTTTTTTCGTTTATGATGATGGTTATGTTGATCAATGTTGTCACAATGTTTATCAAAAACCTTCACTAAATCTACCATTTCTTGTGGCTTAAGTACATTTACATAAAGATAGATTTTATTCACTGCAAACCTTACGTTCGTACACGAGCTTGCAGTATTGAATAAATTATACAATTTAACAATACGCCCACTCTATGTTTATCACATCCAATGACAAATACATATTAATTGTTGGATTGATAAACAAAAACACAGTATATTTTGTTTAAATTTAAAATAAAGGACACACTTCATAATAGGGCAATTCGAAACCCAAAAGGAAGTCTTATAAATAATGAATCTCTTTATTTTATATAATGCGCATGTCCATTAACCAACCACCACCCTCCTACAACAAGTTTAGTTTTTGTCGCAGTTGTCTACGTGATAGGATATCAGTGTAATATACATACATATATTTATCAGGGACCGAAAATAACAGTTATTTTTTAAAATGCGAACAAAAAAATCTTCATTTTAGAGACATGGGACACCAATAGTGTCATATACCAATAGATTCGTATTGAGGAGCCCATTAAGGATATTGAGTGATCTCGAGAAAACACTCTCAGTTCCCATGTTAAGGATTATTTTTTAACGGAAAAAATAAACGTTATTTTTTAACTGTTAAAAATGATTTTTATTTTTTCCGTCAAAAATAAAAGTCTTTTTGGACTTTTATTTTTTCCGTCAAAAATAACAGTCTTTTTGGGATTTTTATTTTTTCCGTCAGAAAATAGAAGTCTTTTTGGGATTTTTATTTTTTCCGTCAGAAAATAGAAGTCTTTTTGGGATTTTTATTTTTTCCGTCAAGAAATCAAACTCTTTTTACGTAAAGAAGTTTATACAACTTGTAATCAGTTATAAAATTACAATTTATAAATCTCTGTCCTTATTACAATAAGTGTACACATAAGTAATCAAGATCAAAGGTAAAAAAATATTTGTTATACATTTTTAAAAATATAGTCTAGTGTACCAAATAATGAATATTAATTAAAGAATCATTCCCCTGACTATTAGGTCAAAGGTTATATAACTGGTACCAAACTCTATATGTTTATTTACGTAAAAGAGTTTTATTTCCTGACGGAAAAAATAAAAATCCCAAAAAGACTTATTTTCTGACGGAAAAAATAAAAATCCCAAAAAGACTTTATTTTTGACGGAAAAAATAAAAATCCCAAAAAGACTGTTATTTTTGACGCAAAAAATAAGAGTCCCAAAAAGACTTATTTTTGACGGAAAAAATAAAAATCATTTTTAACAGTTAAAAATCAACGTTTATTTTTTCCGTTAAAAAATAAATAATTAAAGTGGATATTTTTTTTTATTTAGGGCACATAATAACAGTTATTTTTTACCTGATTTTATATAAGTTATAACCGTTACGGTCCCTGATATTTATTCTTATGATCTGTTTTAAAATGGATTATTGATTGATATTAGAGGTTTATTGGGCAAATTTTCTTATTAATATTAAATACCCTTATCAAAAATAGTAGAATTATAGGTTACAGTTTGTGTACCGTTCTAAAAATGTGGGTCATAGATTAAATTCAAAACAATACCTATGTAAATTATGCTTATCTGAGTAGTAATATTTAAATCGACGCTGGCAGTTGAATAATTTAAAGAAATGCAATTTGTCTGCAGTCCTGCAAGAATACTACATTTTACTACGATAAATTTTCCTTTATGACTATTAGGTCAAAGGTTATATAACTGGTACCAAACTCTATATGTTTATTTACGTAAAAGAGTTTTATTTCCTGACGGAAAAAATAAAAATCCCAAAAAGACTTATTTTCTGACGGAAAAAATAAAAATCCCAAAAAGACTTTATTTTTGACGGAAAAAATAAAAATCCCAAAAAGACTTTATTTTTGACGGAAAAAATAAAAATCAAAAAACTTATTTTTGACGGAAAAAATAATTTTTAACAGTTAAAAATCAACTTTTTTCCGTTAAAAAATAAATAATTAAAGTGGATATTTTTTTATTTAGGGCACATAATAACAGTTATTTTTTACCTGATTTTATATAAGTTATAACCGTTACGGTCCCTGATATTTATTCTTATGATCTGTTTTAAAATGGATTATTGATTGATATTAGAGGTTTATTGGGCAAATTTTCTCATTAATATAGTAACTAGCATGATGAGTGAGTTATTTAGGTAAAATCAGCCAACAACACCTGAAATCTTGTCGTTTTTTGCAAAGCCACCTACTATCATTTTCACTATTTAGTGCAATCAAAAGTAAAAACGTTTTCACTCAATTCGTTTTTCACTGAGATTTGTTTTAGTTTTTTTTTTCTCATATAAAAGTAAACATACTTAACAAGTTTTTTTTTTAATCTAATCTCGTTTTGTTTCTGAATTTAGATTTTGTTTGTTTTGTTTTGCTAGCCACATTTACTGTTGGCATTTTTCATTCGTGTCTTATTTTTTCTTTTCTCATAATGTTTGGGTAATAAAAGTGGTGGTGGTAGTATACCGAATGGTTGGTTGGCCAGTTGGTTCCTTGATTGTTTAGTTGTTGGTTGTATTTAGTTGAGAGAGGGCTAACACAAGAGAAAAGCTTGATTACAACAAAAACAACAAACCATGTTCTTTGGGGACTACTAGAATGAATGCGCCGTCATGACTGATGTGTATACTTGTGCTCTCTGACAACATTTTGGAGATTTTTAGTTATGACTCATTCATTAATCGTCCGTCGTCGTCTGCCAGCCAGCTGAGCTCAGAGATTAATATACCAGTAAATATTTTGCAAAACAAGAATTAAAAAATATTGTGTTTCGGTTTCTATATACATTCAACTATATCTGTTTCGCCGTACCAAGCTTTGGTTTTGTGCAAAATGCCTAGATAGTTCGTCAGAGATGTTGAATAAACAAATTTGATTGAAATTCGGTTTGAGTCTTCTTTCGAAGTTAGTGTAAAAATATCTATGTGACATCAGCACCTGTCCTCATAATTTGATTCAGCAATTAATAGGTTTTCAAAGACAAATGTATAAATAAATCCAAAAAAATACGAAAAAACTACAAAAGAAGGGAAACAAAAAAACCATAACCAGTAATGTGTGGTGACAGTTCTTTGTGCTTTTGTTTTCTTCATCAAGCCGTTATATTTTAAATGAATAGTTACCACAGTGTCGCAGAAAAATCGATTATCCCCCCTCTCCCTTTGCTGGAGCAGTCCACACACGTTAGGAAATGGACTAACATAAAATAAAATTCCGAGAGCAAACATAATTTAATACTATTCTGGATATATGACAATTAATTGTAGATAAAAGTGTTTTCTGCAATAATTGCTTCCCTAATCGTTTGGCGTATAAGATTTTTTTTCGTAACACATATATGCGATCAACTACCCTATTGTGGTTTATTTGACGTATCTTGTAGGAGAATAATATCAAATAAACCACAATATAACAGTTAATAGCAAATGTGTAAATACGACCTTATCCAATCTAATGTTACAATCCAAAATGTTGTTAATAGAACATTGAAACCACCGTTAGGTTTTTTTTGTGAGTCATGCAGAACATTGAAATTATTTAAAACTTGCCAAAACACATTAATTGGAAAATCTGAATTTTTGGTGGTATGACAAATGAGTAAAGCATAAGCGTTAATAAAATTAATACTTCCTAATTGAATTCATTGGAGAGAGTTCCGTATGTATGACCCCTGATATAGCTACTGGCTATGAACGAAATACTTGTGAAATTGGACTAACATAGAACTAATACTGCGGCCTATGTCAATGATATTGTTGTTGTGATAATAATTGATACATTCTTTCCAAACTTGTTCGTCCTAAATGACATTCTAATAACGCAGGCCCTTCATTGAAATAATTTGAAATTTTCGCCACAAATCAGGCATTGTACGATATTGTGTTGCTCCCAAGGATAAATATGTCCCAATCCACCCATATGTTAACATTGAAGTAACACGTTTTCGTTCAAACTGGGAAGTGTGCATAGAGCTGCATTCGTCCTAATATTTGCTCTAATTTGTTCGTTTTCGGACGACTAATTTGGAAATTATGTATGTAATATGTAACGATTATGATTTCAATGGGTTGCAAATTGCATAAATGACAACGATGATATCCTAAATATGCCTTCAAAGCAAATTTATATTAATGGCCATGTGGTCCTATAACAATTGAAAGCTATACACAAATACAAACACTTGTTATTTTTAACAGCGAACCTTACACCGTGATGTTTATATTTGTTCGAATTTGATTTATATTTTGTTGTTATATACCTTTTCTTATCTAAATAAAAGTTTGATAATGTGTTAGATTTAGAAAATATTGAAATGAAAATATTAAATAGAAAATCACAAATTTTAATCAATTCATATGATACCTCAATAAGATTCCTTATTGTATCAAAGAGATTTTTTTTAGCATTTCTTCACTTTCTTCTTCACATAACTGCGTTGAAAACTCTTTAGGGTTCTTAAGTCGGAGTAGAAATAAAAGAGTTCTCTTTTATTGTGATTGTGACTCCAGACAAAAATATATAATTAATAAACTTGTGTAATTTTTTTCCGACTAATTTAAAATGAAGTTTGAATTGACGTTTACATTTTTATGTAGGCAATCGAATTATTTTTAACCTGCTATTGTGGTAGATGGCAACACAAAACTACTTATCCAATGTAAACCTGTCAGTAATTATTAATTTTTTTGCTCCCTGTACGCAGACTTTTTAAGAAGAAAAATTCCATAAAACACATAAAACTACTTCTAAAATAAATTAATAAATAACAAATTAAATGTCATTTCTATTTTCAGATATCCCTAAAGTGCTGAGCACTAAGGAATATATTTACTAAATATAAAATAATATTTTGGCAATTGTACAAAAGTGACATTTATCAGTGAGGAACAACACAAAGCCGACCTTAATTGAGAACAGCATGAAAATGGTGTTGTCGCAACGGCAGCGCGAGGAGCTGTAAGTATTCAAATGATACTGAGTGATGCAAACAGTTGTTTATTTCGAATATTTTTCCAATTGCAGTAACCAAGCGATTGCCGATTATTTAGGCAGTAATGGATACTCAGAATCATTGGAAGCTTTCCGTAAAGAAGCCGATCTCAGTGGTGAAACTGAAAAGAAGTTTGGTGGTCTGCTAGAAAAGAAGTGGACCTCGGTTATACGTTTACAAAAGAAAGTATTGGACCTTGAGGCTAAACTTGCAGAAACTCAAAAAGAGGTTATAGAGGGTGCTCCGACAAAAGTAGATCGTAAACCTGGCGAATGGATACCCAGACCACCTGAAAAGTTTTCATTATCAGGTCATCGTGCCAGCATAACACGAGTAAGTATCTCTCTATATAGAAAACAAATATTAATGATTGAAAATTAATAACTTGACGGTTATTTTAGGTTATATTTCATCCAATATTCAGTCTAATGGTATCGGCATCAGAAGATGCAGTCATTAAAATATGGGATTTTGAAACAGGAGAATATGAACGCAGTCTTAAGGGTCACACAAATTCCGTGCAGGATATAGCATTTGATGCTCAAGGAAAACTGCTAGGTATGATGCTACTCTCCCAATAATGATTTCTTTTGGGTAATACTTATTTTTTGTATTCCATATACAGCATCGTGCAGCGCTGACTTGTCTATCAAATTATGGGATTTCCAGCAGAGTTATGAATGTGTCAAAACAATGCATGGACATGATCACAATGTATCGTCTGTAGCTTTTGTGCCAGCCGGTGATTACGTGCTTTCAGCGTCACGTGACAGAACAATTAAAATGTGGGAAGTTGCCACTGGGTGAGTGTCGAATATACAAACTTGTGTGAGCAAATTTATGTATTGTTTTACTTGACTACATTTTCTAAAATTGCAGATATTGTGTCAAAACTTTTGTTGGCCACCGAGAGTGGGTACGTATGGTACGTGTACACATGGAAGGTAACTTGTTTGCATCATGCTCAATTGATCACACAGTTCGTGTTTGGTCGTTAAATTCAAAAGACTGCAAAGTAAGTTTAAATACAAAAATATCTTTCTCTTTTTGGATTGTAATTTAAAAATTTGAAAATTTTTAATAAAAGGTTGAGTTACGCGACCATGATCACACAGTTGAGTGTATTGCTTGGGCACCAGAGGCTGCTTCTTCTGCAATTAATGAAGCTGCAGGAGCAGATAACAAAAAAGGTCACCATCAAGGTCCATTCTTAGCATCTGGATCAAGGGACAAAACCATTCGCGTAAGTTAATATTATTATATTTATAATTCAATCTAAATTCCTATAGAGGAATCAAATGCAAAAGCAATTAAGCTATAAAATAATTGAAACATCAATGATAAGTGGTTAATATTTCATAATATGTAGTATGTGTGTTAATTAATTCTTTTTTTATTCGATTAGTTCTAATTTATTATTGACATATTTTTATTCCATACAATTTATATATACATGCAGGGGCTTAAAAAAATATTTTGCCTCAATAGAAATTTGACAAAATTCTTGTGATTACAATTTTTGGAGTTGGTATAGATTTTAGCTGGTATCTTGAAGAGCAAAAGGGCTTGCAAAAGTAGGATCAAAATTCATCCACACACTTATTCCATTGTAATTCATTTGACTTCTTTAATATGTTGGCTTTTAATCGCATATATCGGAATTTTGTCAAGTTTGTATAGGAGCAAAATATATATTATTACACATCGAACGAATATTATTATGTGAACTAATTAATGTCCGGGTAGCTCATATTTTTACTATACTTTTTAAAACAATTTATTTACATGTATGATGTGACGCGTCACATTTTTTGGTTGTTGTAAAAATACATTTTATGAATGACGTTATGTTTTCTTTATTTCAGGTCTGGGACGTGAGTGTTGGAATATGCTTATTTGTACTCACTGGACATGACAACTGGGTGCGAGAATTGGCTTTCCATCCCGGCGGCAAATATTTAATATCAGCCAGTGACGACAAAACTATACGAATTTGGGATTTACGCAACAAACGATGCACGAAAACTCTTACCGCGCATCAACATTTCTGCACTTCAGTTGGTATGTGCTTTTGAATTGATTTCTGCTAGTCAAATCGTTTTCTATACATAATTTTATTTTTTTCTCACAGATTTCCACAAAACACATCCATATGTCATTTCGGGTAGCGTAGATACAACGGTTAAGGTTTGGGAATGTCGTTAAGCCAATAGTAATTAATGATAATAAAAAGGTTAGGCGATAGGGACACATAATTTGGCATTGGTCTGTTTTGTGTGCTCCCTTGTCAGGAGATGAAAATAAAATAATATATATTGTTTAAGAGCTACAATTTACTTCAATTAATGCAGATAAAATACACACACACAACCTATACATAAATATATATTTATTGATTATAATTTAATATCGAAAAACAAAACAATTCAAGAATCTTGTGATTCATCTCTATATAATATAGATTACCAACTAAAATTACGTTTAAACAAAAAAAAATCAACTACAACCAACCAAGATATGGCAAACGCAATTGCTTGAAAGTGCAAAATTCTCACATTTTTTTTTTCTTTAGGCGTAATCGTGATTCGTGAGTCCAAATGATAGTTTGCCTGCCAATGCCTGTTAGAACCAAGTTTTAGAATATACTGCAATTCTCGACATTTTCCGAAAAAGAAAGTGCAAGGTATAGGCAGACTTGTTTTCAAATCTATTTCTCTTATATTGTAAGTATTGAGTAGAACTCAAATCGAATGTTATGTGTACTACGCCTTTTAATTGTAATTGTAAACAACACACACACTTTAAGTTTTCGCTTGCTGGATTATTATTTTTAATTATTATTTCTATATATATAAATAAACACATACAATCATTATTAGAATTATGATTTTATACAAAATGAAAAAAGAAAATAAAACTTAATGAAAATGTGTCTCTATAAATTCAAGTTCAAGTAGAAATTTTAAGTTAATCTTAATTTGTACTTTAAATAGTAGGGCTTTTTTAATTAAGGCGAGTTATATTTACATTACTCATAGAGAGTTAATAATTAACAACAACAACAAAAATGAAGAGGAGAAAAACCAGACCTTGTGTAAACGACAACTGATGATACATATATTATAAGACCCCGATATACATGTGTGTTGTGTTTTTCTTCCCAAATCTAATAACATTTCAATTCAACCACCTCCAAGTATCGAAACTCCACAGCCAACGCCGCCAGTCAACATGAGGAAAACATTGAAGTCCGTTCCATGTAATTGAAGTTTGGATCATACAAAATGTGCTCAACGACGACTAAGTGAATACAAATTTGTTTTATTTTTTTATATACAGTTGTAATAACACAGCGTGTCAAAAGAATGACATACTACATCCAATACATATTGTATAGATTTTTTATTTGCCAACGAATTCTGTTCATTTATTTTTTTAAAGTTTAATTTTTTTAAGCACTCCCACAATTATTAACAGTCAGATAAAGACAACAAAACCCAATTATATATGCACTATCTCGAAATTGTATTGAAATTCAAACTTGTATTTACTAAAGTTACACATGTTCGAAATACATGAAATATATCGTGTGAAAGTAAAAGCAAAAACAGTATCAACAACAAATTTGGGAAAATATAAAAATACTTGGCTAAACAAAATCCAAAACAACTTGTTTTACTGCTATAAACAGACACATTTTCAACATTTCATTATTTTCATCACCGCCGTCAATAATGTAATAATATTTGTCCAAATTATAAGTTCTCTGAAACCCAGAATATTTAGTAGCTGCTTTTCTTTCTTTGCAACATTTTGTTATTGTTAAAATATATGAAGAAAAACTAAACAAGTATATAAATCTAAAGTGGAGAACACTCTGCTGCTGCACATACATATATCATTGAAATGCTTAAAAAACAATTCCACCAATTCTATACCGAAAACAAAAACAAACATTATGAAATATCTGAAAGAGGAAACTATGAGTGGAAACAGTAATTATGAGGCTTTATTCTGAAAACAAACAAAAAAAACGGTAGTGAAAAGAATTACTGTTTCACAAATTAATAATTTTATTTCACTCAAACAAAACATAAGATGATATAAACTAAATATGTAGATTTTGTCATGTCGTCATTTATCCGAATAAAATATAATGAAAATCTAAATCCATCCTTAATTTGTTTGTGTTTAAAACGAAATGAATACTCAGAAATTTGCAATAATAAACATTCAATATACATATATAATTCATTCGAAGTACATAACAAAAGACATTTGAGTTGTTTTATTAAGAATGTATTTTTTGGGAGGATTTTTTGTTATATGGCAATAAGCTAATGGAAATGTTGATCTTAATTATTTCAGAGATGAAATTCGAAACTTGGCCGGAAAATAAAGAAAAATTGGAATTAAAAAATTAGTACAAAAAACTTTACAACAGCAGGAAATTTGTTGTTGTAAGTTGCTGTACAAAAAACGATACAACAACCACATGGAAATTTGTTGTTGTAAGAGTGTCAACTCATTTGACAGAAAAATGTGCTCCTCAAAATAAAAATTACTGAGCCATTGCCATATAGAAAGTTTCATTCGAAGGGCAACTGACAATGAGCACATTCATGTTTGTTTGCAATTCATAATCGACCAATTATGAATGGCGAAGATACCACATGCACTTTTTTAAAGTGGGGTGTATGGATGTTTTTGACATTAACTTCACAAACGTGGATGCCGGAGGATTGGAACTATATTGTTTTCCTTCTCGGGACTGTTACACCTTTTCCCCATACCTCGAAATTCCCCAGTAAAATCTAATCTCAATTCCGTCTCTGATTTTGTTTTGAAAATATTTATGCCATAATGGCATAAAATGTCATTGAATACGGACGCAGTTCGTAAAAGAATTCTATTTATTAATTAAAAAATGTTTTTTTTACATAAAAATATTTAAAAGTACATCTATAATCATGTGTCTGGATGCTCTTTATCGTTTTCTGTAACATCATCTTTAGTTGCTGCTGTAGATGCCGAAGAAGACTCTACCAATATTGTATCCTTATTCAGCGGAGTTTCATCAGAGGAATTTGATTTAGCATCCTTCGTGCAATCATCGGCGTTATTGACACTGGGCGCATTATTTTCCACAGACTCGTTAGATGTTAATGTTGCTGGACTATCGTCATTTGCTTTATTGTCATTATCGTTGTCCTCACTACAGTCGCTTGATGTATTGCCATCGTCTTCATTGCTCTTCGTCGATTCACCGGGAGCTTTCTGTTGTCTAGGCTTTTTTGCCCGTTGCTTCTTCTTAAGGCGCTTTGCTCTCTTCTTTGCCGTTTTCTCTTCAGCTTTACGACGATTTTCTTCTATTTTTTGCTGATACTCATCGTCAAGTTGTTCTTGCAAACTTTTCTGTTGAATCATTTTTTGGCGAGCATACTCCTTGCGACGCAAATGCCGGTACACATGAAATTCTCCAGACCCGGCTCCAGCACTGGAACCCATAACATTTCGCACAAATGTGGGAACACTTGCCATATAGTCCTTTTCTTTGCGATGCTCAGGGATAATCACAGGTTTGTCCTATGGAAAAGAAATAAGTGTTAGCGTATTTCGTATACAGATCCTTGTTATTTGGGAAATTTAATTTCAATTTAATTTTTTAATTTCAATTTATTTTATAAACGAGAACCTAGCCCAATGGGCCATGAGCGATTCCAAAAACATTGTTTTAAGAAAATCTATCCTTACTCAAGGGTCTAGTAACTACAGATGATTGGTTATGGTACCCTTCTAATTCTCATTTGCAGCTAATGCAAATTTAGCAAGATACCGTAGAAATCGTTTATTACGACACCATTTATAACGAAATATCGGTTATAACGACCTATCCAAAAGTCCCTAGGAAAGTTCTACCATTTAAAACGACATATCACTTATTGCAACAAATTTTGCTGGTCACTGTCCCGGTGTTTTTAAGGCTATCAATAACACACAGATGCCAATAGAGACTATGCCAAGGACTTCATTGCATGCAGGAGCCACTTCATAACCCCATACCTCCGGAGTTAAGAACATCGATAATATTACAACTTAATCGTTGTGATCAGAGACCCAAGGCCCACATAGTATAATGGCTATACTTACAGGATTTTTCATTAGTTTTTCAAGTTTCAAACGTTGCAGATCTATAGCGGATTTGGAACAACTCTAGTTTAGTAAAAACGATCAAATTTTTCTGAAATTTTTTCCAGAGGTAGGTATTTTTACCCTAATTATGGGGATATCTTTTTTTCTTGGGGGACGTACCCGGTTACCCGGTTATTTGACCCGGAAGTTCGGGTACGGGTACCCGGTTATATCCGGTTCTACGGATCCGGTTAATATAATATGTGTATCATTTTAAAGGTTATAAAAATACCTTTCCATTGAGTGGTAATATGATGGGGTTATCTCAAACCATTTTAGGGATATAGTCAAAAAACTGGGTTTTGGTCCCCGATTTTTTTGAAAAACTCCCTAAAAGTCGAACTTGGGTCCATTATAGTCCCTCTCCAAACAGGACCCAAATGATAGACCACAATTTGCCCTTTCCAAAATGGTGCGATATGTGGCTGTATCTGTTGTGGATCAAAAGATATGGGCCTTAGAACCCTATAAAACAAGGAAAATCTTTCTACATGACAGAATCTCCTTTTAAATAGCATGGTGTTTTTTGGGTGACCGGCCTTCGGCCGGGGATTTAAGACTTTCTCCTATGGACAGATGCCAACACCGGCTAACGCGGCAGAAACTCCTTCTAAATATAATATTTTTTTTTGTAGCCGGCCTTCGGCCGGGTATTTAAGACTTTCTCCTATGGACAGATACCAACACCGGCTACGCGACAGAATCTCTTGTTAAATGGAATACTTTTTTGGGTGACCGGCCTTCGGCCGGGGATTTTAGCTTTCTCCTATGGACAGATGCCAACACCGGCTAACGCGGCAGAAAATTCTTCTAAATAGAATATTTTTTGTGTAACCGGCCTTCGGCCGGGGATTTAAGACTTTCTCCTATGGACAGCTACCAACACCGGCTACGCGACAGAATCTCTTGTTAAATGGAATATTTTTTTGGGTGACCGGCCTTCGGCCGGGGATTTAAGACTTTCTCCTATGGACAGATGCCAACACCGGCTAACGCGGCAGAAAATCCTTCTAAATAGAATATTTTTTGTGTAGCCGGCCTTCGGCCGGGGATTTAAGACTTTCTCCTATGGACAGATACCAACACCGGCTACGCGACAGAATTTTCTTGTTTTTGTAGGGTTCTAAGGCCCATATCTTTTGATCCACAACAGATACAGCCACATATCGCACCATTTTGGAAAGGGCAAATTGTGGTCTATCATTTGAGTTTGGGTTAGAGAGGTACTATAATGGGCCCAAGTTCGACTTTTAGGGAGTTTTTCAAAAAAATCGGGGACCAAAACCCAGTTTTTTTACTATATCTGCAAAATGGTTTGAGATAACCCCATCATATTACCACTCAATGGAAAGGTATTTTTATAACCTTTAAAATGATACCCATATTATATTAACCGGATCCGTAGAACCGGATATAACCGGGTACCCGTACCCGAACTTCCGGGTCAAATAACCGGGTAACCGGGTACGTCCCCCAAGAAAAAAAGATATCCCCATAATAAGGGTAAAAATACCTACCTCTGAAAAAAATTTCAGAAAAATCTGATCGTTTTTACTAAACTAGAGTTAAGCCGCGGATTTTATTATTGGCCTCGGCTTCTTTTCACCATCGCTATCATTGTCCGATTTCGAATCCTTCCTTTCGGGTTCCTTTACCAAATTCTTTATAAGTGACATTACAGCTTAAACGTTGTAAATTGATCAAATATTCCTGATTTTAAACAGTGAAGAGATTGCAAAGTATTAACTCCTCGGTGGCGTGGAGTGCTTTCGAATGAAAAAAAGAAAATAAGTACAATGCCGCTTCTAATGTTTTGACGGCGTTGTGGAATTGGACGAAATTGAGTCAAAACCTAACTGATAAAACCCAGAATCAAAACAAACACCGATTAGGATTGCTCAACAACAATATCAGCTGTTAATTCCCGAAGACCAGCTGGTGTTAGAGATTCCAAATGATACTCTAGAACCAGTTCACGAACGAACTAGTTCAAATGAACGATTCACTTAAAAGACCGATTGAACTAGGTCTTTCAAAGTCGTTCCTTTTAGTTCATTAAAATTTGAGCGTTTTACTGACCTAGTTCGATTTTCCTCTAAATGGAAGCGGCACCGATCGAGTTTTATTTTGCATGTGATATTTACAGCGATTTCATTTAGTAAACATATAAAATATGTTGCTTATTGTTTATGCTCGCAAGAAATTTTTCAATAATTCTGAAACTTTTCTTTAAAAATCCACACCTTATAGGTCCCCATAAACTGTTTTAAAATTGTTATATATAATATCCTTACCATAAATAAAAGTGAATTGTAAAATTGTTTTTATTCACACATCACAATCTTCCAAGAACACAACCTCCGAAGTAAAACGACAGCTGAATAAAAGGGCTAAGCAGAATGCTCGCGTTGAGCCATCCGTCGCCTTACATGTTATCGAAAATACAACAACCACAAGGAAACGATAACACAAACGCTCGAAGTTGATGTGCGCTGCGATAAAGGGCTAAGCAGAATGCTCGCGTTGAGCCATCCGTTGCTTTATGTGTTATCGAAAATACAACAACCACAAGGAAACGATAACACAAACGCTCGAATTTGTTGTGCGCTGCGCTTCGGAGTTAAATATATTTTAACTTTTTGCGTGCGTTAACGCGATAACAAAAAACGCTCAACGCGAACATTCTGTTTAGCCCTTAATGTCAACAATTTCGACTTTGTTTACGCTTTCTAATGGAAGTCAATTCAATAATAATACATTTTGATAGCAAACTTGAGAGGTATCGATTATCACCTGGTTACCCTGGGTGACCTTATTTATAGGCCATGCTCGCGTTGATCCATCCGTCGTGTTATATGTTGAATGAATAGGTAGTCCATTTACCGCAGCTGATGTCTTGATTAACTGTCAAAGTGGATAATTTCTACTTGAATTTGATATGCAGTGTTGCCAACCATTTGAAATATTATATGGAAAAAATTGACAGATAATCGAGACAAAAACAAAGGTTTTTGTTGGTATACATCACCTTATTATTGCATCATCGATTGGAGCATGATGCAATAATAAGGTAATGTATCAAAACAAAAACATTTGTTTTTGTCTCGACCATCTGTCAAATTTATCCTTATAATATTTCAAAAATGTGGCAGCATTGCACATCATATTCAAGTAGAAAATACGCACTTTGACAGTTAATCAAGACATCAGCTGTTCTAAATGGATTCATTGTGCCATGGATCGGAGCATGATGCAAAAACAAGGTGATGTATCAAAACAAAAAATCTTGTCTGTCAATTTTTTTCTTATAATATTTCATATGGTTGCAAACATTGCTCAACGAATTCAAGTAGAAATTACGCACTTTGACAGTTAATCGAGTCATCAGCTGCGCTAAATGGACTACCTATTCATTATGCCATGATCTCAGTAGTATCATGGTACAATTATACAAGGTAGGGTAGCTTTTATCAGAAAGATGGAATCCTGAAAATAGAAACTATTGGAATACAGGATTGAGGTAGCTTTAAAAAATCGTACTTATGAGTACAAAAAGTACTAAATAGATAGAGCTGGAGCCTTGAAATTGGGAATTAAAATTACTGTTTGAAAAGAAAATCAAATTTTTATTTAAACTGAATCAAATTTTTATTTGCGCCAAATCAAATTTTTATTTGCGCCAAATCAAATTTTTATTTGCGCCAAAATAAACAAACAAAAAAGGACAAACACAATTATTTGTATTACATTTAATATTAAAAATAAAATGAACAATGAAAGAAAAATTGATTTGGTATGTTCCCCGGGAACATGTAAGCTTCCTGCATCAATACATTGCTCTCTATCCGAACTTGCCTAAAATAAATATAAGGAATTAGTTTCTAATTTAATAAAACTTTGCATCTCTTACGAATTTTCTTCCATTTTCTGTAATTTGTATACATCTTAACTTCAAATTGAACTTTGCAAATTAAAAAAATGTTTTGAATAATTTTTGTGTTTGGTCATAAAACAGCTGATCAAAAAATGCTGAGTTTGCAAAATCTTACTGAATAAAATTCTTTCAGTAAACTCCAGTAAGTTTGTTGTTGTTCAACTGTCAAACTTGCTCTCTCACTTGACTCTCTTTTACTCGGTTTTTGTGTAAACAGACAACATTTAGAAAAATTTGGTAACAATTGTTACCAAATATCGAGTAAACCGACATTCAAATTTATAAATTGTGCTAATAAGACGCAGTAAAATAGAAATATATTAATAAAAATGGATGATAAAAAAATTGGATGTGAATTTTTAATAATAATAATCAAAAATAGGCTTCGAATTTTATAGGTTTCTTAATGAAATCTCGGTCTCACAATTTTTTGTGAGATTTTTGTTGACCATTATGTGGATTTTTATGGGCGATTTTTTTGATAAATCAGCTTAAATACAATTCGCTCAGAATTGCCATTCGGATCATAAATGTGACCCGTACTTTGTTTACAATTTAACTTTAAGAGACGACGGACATGCATAAATCTACTCAGAAAGTGATTCTGTGCATGTTTTCAAAAAGAACCATGTATCTACTTCCTTTTTTTCATTTTGTTGTTGTATAAATTACCCTAACGGTCATTGTTGTTATTATTATAATTTATTCGAAATAAACAGAAAAACAAAAATAAAACAAAAAATAATATTAAAAAATAAAACATATAAAACGAAAATTAAGCACGTCCTCATTTTTTATAAATAAAACAATAGACAGAGACAATATGTAACATGAATCGGAGAGAGTGTATTATTGCTTTGTGTCATGCTCAGCTGTTGTTGGTATGTCATCAATTATTATTGTTTTGCCTCGGCTTAGCTCATCGTCCTCACTCGACCATGCACAACAGTATATCAAAGAAAAATAACATTAAAGAGTCTCGATAGCGATACAGAGTTGTTGTGGGTACCCCAGCTGGTGCATGGGTACCTTGAGCCCTCCCACGGATTTCTTCAAAATCCCCTGCGGGTTTCTCATTTTGCAGGAAACCCCATAAAAACATTTTATTTGGCTGGACCTACCTTATTCCACATTAAAATAAATCACTACAACATATTAATTTAAATTTTTATCGTTATAAAATTCATTATACCCTTTTTATTACCTTAAATGTATATCAAGAATCAGTACATTGCTTCAAAGACCTTAAATATAGAATTACTAAATAAGAATACATCATCGTATGATCTAAGTTGAATTGTAAATGGTATACTTAGATATATATATATATATATATATATGTTTATCCCAGTATAAGATTATATATCCAATTTGGATAAATAAAAAACGAAGTCAAAAGTCAGGACCCTACCTATTGAGCTCAAATGGTAATTAGGTAAAAATATGACTTTAGTTTAATGAAAATCTATTGGGATTAACACTTACATCAATTTATAAGTGAAATTATAAAATATGTATAATTTTGAAAAAATAAAATTTTGGGCCGAAAGGAATACTATGGTTCATAGACAATATACACAAGGAATAATTTATTAAAAATTATGCTTCTAATAATTATTAGATTATTTAATAATTATTACATTAATTAATAACTATTATAATAAATTACTTTGCGTTGTTACTCTAAATAACACTGTGCGACATGAAATTTTTTCAAGGGTTCTAATTGTTGTAACATGAAATCGGCGAGAGTGTATTATGGCTTTGTGTCATACTCAGCTGTTGTTGGTATGTCATCAATTTTTATTGTTTTGCCTCGGCTCAGCTCATCGTCCTCACTCGACCATGCACAACAGTATATTAAAGAAAAATAACATTAAAAAGTCACGATAGCGATACAGATGTTTGATATTGTTGTTGTGGGTACCTCAGATGGTGTATGGGTACCTTAAGCCCTCCCACGGATTTCTTCAAAATCCCCTGCGGGTTTCTTCTTTTGCAGGAAACCCCCTAAAACATTTTTATTTGGCTGAACCTACCTTATTTCACCATTAAATAAATGACTAACACATTTTCACTTCACCGTTACAAAAATTCATTATTCCCTTTTATTTGTATCGGGATTCATATATAGTACATTATGACATTAAGTTTGTATTATCTGAGTGAACATTATATTAAAACAAAGGTGGGAATATGTATAGTAACAAAATACCTATATTGTTCTATGTTTATCCCAACATAAATTCAATAAAAAGAAATATGCAAACATATGAGAATTTGTAAAATAAATCTCGACCCTATTGAGCTCAAGAGGTAAGATATTCGGTCACCTTCTAGACCGGGTATGACTGAAAAGCTACTAGTATTTAATAGGGATCAACATTTACATACAATAAATATATAATAAAATATAATATAATAATATGAATGATAATTTGAATTATTTAATTAATTTTTTTAATATTCAATGATGGAATTCGTTTTTTTTTTTTAATTCTCAAAAAAAATATTAATTTAATTATTTCAACGTTAGATTGCGATTCAAATAATCAATCTTTTGAAGTCTTCCAATAATTACTCGTCCAGCAAGTTTAAAATAATTAATTTTATTAATTATGAAATAATTAATTTTAATAATTATTTAAATTTTGAAATAATTAATTTATTTGATTGTGAAATAATTAAGTTTAATAATTATTTGGGTTTGAAATAATTAATTTTAATAATTATTTGAGTTTAAAATTAGACTTTAACTTTATCAAAATTTAATTTCATTAATTATTTAAATTATATAATAATATTAACAATTTACTTATTATAGTATAATTAATTTTGTTAATTATTAGACCCTCAGATAATTATTTTTTTAGATTTAAAATAATTAATTTAATTTTAATTTCTTTAAATTAATGATAGATTATAAATCAAATAATTAATGAATATTTTTTTAATTAATCGATTTCATTAATTTATCAATTTCTTGATCATCGAATTTCTAAATGATTAAAATCGAGAATCAAAAAAATTTTATTGTACAATTGACTAAAATTCTAATCTAATAAATTTTTTTTTTAATGATTAATTATTATAATTATTTGGTTTTCAATTATTCATTTTTCATTTCAAATAATCTCAAAATTAGATTATTATCCTAGATTTTTCATAAATTTTAATGAATTCAGTTTTTTTCTTTTTTTTAAATAATTTAAACGATTAAAGCTATTTCACAAACTTTAATTATTAATCATCTTCGACAACTATCGTTGTTTGTAACTGTACTGTACCAAAAATTTAGGAACACAAAAAAGGAAAAGAAACGAACGCACATGGGCTGCTTAAAATAACGGTAATATGCCGTTATATTTGCACTATATATACATAAATGTACGTATGTACAATGTATGTTTTTCAGATCGGCTGTCCGTCGATGAATAGATAGAAATAATAGTATCCGTATTTTCCTGCCTGTGGCAGAAAAATACGAATAACTAATTATGATATATTTTCTTTACACTAAATGCTTACTGCGGTGATGGGAGAAGCGCACTCAGGTCTTACAAAAAAACTTCAGCAACTGGAAGGCTGGACTTTATTGAGATGGTTTTAATGGTTGATGCAACAGCTTGTGGTTGTTGTCGTACCAAATGGTTTCACACAATGGTGGTGATCACTATTGATAGTTTGTGGTGGTGATAAATTACAATGGGTTGTAGTTGGGATTACTGCCAATGGGTTCTGGTGGTGGTCACTGTATATGGGTTGGAGTGGTGGTCACTCTCAATGAGTTGTGGTGGTGCTGGTGAAAGAAACCCGGTATTGGAATGGTAACGATGGACAAAAATGCAAACTGTGGTTGCTGGTCAATGCCAGCGTGGTAGCCATTTAAATAAGTGCTGGTTGAGGCCGAAGCCTACGCTCCCATGTGCCCAAAGAAATACCTGTTGCCAATAAGAAACAAAAAAAAAATGCACAACTATAACAATGTCTTATCTGCATGAAAGGATTTTGATCCAACTCACTCTATACAAAAAAAATCCCGGGCGCCGTCAAAATTCTGATGGTAGTAAATTCGGAGCACTCCCTTTTAATTTACAATTAGCACAATTCACTTTTAATTTATTTTTTTTCCAATTGCCGCCTTGATGAGTTTGAAACAAATGACAGAATGCAAATGGCGTTCTTTTGCATTCCCTTTGTAAACGATTAGGCTGCTCGTAATCGAAAATATTACCTTGCAAAAAAAAAAGGGGTAATCGATAACCGGTAGCCGTCAGGCTTTCAATGCATCGACCACAATGCGGGCGATGTTTACGCTGCGCATTGCGTTAACCGGCTGACATAACAAACCCGAACATGTTGACGCAGGCCAGCCGAAGTCTAACTGATTTGGGAAGTCAACCGTGATATGTACGAAAAGTGGGGAAGAACTGCGACCCTGAGATTAAGAGTCTCATGCTCTACCGACTGAGATAACCGGGCTACTATTTGTTTGGTACCATATGCTGCAGGTCTTTCGAATGATAGACCCCTATCTTCCTACCGTTCAAATCTTCAATCTCGTAGAGTGAGGTCCCTACCTTCTGAACAACTCTGCATTTGACAAACTTCTGACATAATTTTGAATTAAGATGGCGGGAAGCGTCACTCAAAACAAAATTCCTCCTCAGTATTTCCTGTCCCGGTTTAAAGCTAACTTCGCGAGATCGAGTGTTGTAACGTGTTGCCGATTTTTCGAAAGAATCGTGCAATTTACTTTTAATCGTATCTCGGACTAAGTGCAACATATCGTGTTTCGGAACAATATCTACCGTGCCGTCCTCTAGAATCCCAAGTTTGTGTGCCAAATCGTATTCACTCGCGTGTGTGATCATGTGTGTGCCAAAAAGTGAAAAATATGGTGTGAAGCCGGTCGAAGTGTGAAGCGTGGATCTTAATGAACATTCGATTGAGGATAAATATCTATCCCAATCCTTTTGATCCTCCGATACGTAAGATCGAATCGCTGCGATAATGGTCCGATTGACTCTCTCGGATGCATTCGCTTGTGGAGAGTACACCGCGTTACGAATCTGCTTACAACCATACTTTTGTAAAAATGAAGTGAATTCAGACGAGACAAATTGTTTTCCATTGTCCGAATGGACTAATTGTGGTACACCAAACTTGTGAAATACTTCGGATTCTAGAAATTTAATAACATTTTTCGAATTTGCCTTAGCTAGTGGTTTCAAAAGAACAAACTTCGTCAAGTGATCTAAAACAATCAGAATAAACGCGTTACCTAACCTCGATCTCGGAAACGGTCCAATAAAATCGATAAAAATCTTTTGCCATGGCCTGTGTGTGACAGTTTCGTTTCCCATCTTGCCTCGTAAAATTTTATTTGGAGCTTTTGTCTCCTTGCAAACGATACAACCATTAATGAAATCTCGAACTTGTTTTGCCATTTTAGGCCAATAAAAATACTGTCGAAGTGCCGCGATCGTTCGACCTATACCACAGTGACTAGAAGATTTGTGTGTGTTCTCGATAAGTGATTCGGTTAGGTTACTTGGAACCCAGAGTTTCCAAATGAAATTTTCGTGGACTGAAGTGCCATCAGACGGAAGTGTCTTTTTATAAACAAACGAATCACAAACTTTAAAATCGGGTAAACTGTCTTGGTTCTCGAGCACCATGCTGACTATCTGTGAATATTCTTCACTTTTAAATTCGGGAGATTCTAAATCAATTAAAGGTTTTTCATCGATAAACATGTTGATTTCGTCCATGTGCAAACGGGATAATGTGTCCGCGACTACATTTTGTGATCCTTTACGGTGCTGGATATCAAAATTAAAAGCTTGGAGCTTTAAACTCCATCTTGCCAACCGACCGCTGAGATCCTTCTGTCTCATCAACCATTTCAAAGCGCTGTGATCAGTAATTACAGTGAAAGGCATAAGTTCAATAAAAGGACGGAACTTCTTGATAGCACTGATGACAGCTAAGCACTCACGCTCTGTTACACTGTAATTCCGTTCTGCCTTGGATAGCTGAGCGGAATGAAATGCGATGGGACGTTCCAGACCTTCAGCGTCCAGTTGGAACAAGACTGCACCAAGACCCAAATTAGAGGCGTCACATTGGACATAAAATCTTTTATCAAAAACAGGATGGTTCAGTACAGGACTAGTAGTCAAAGCTACTTTCAACTTGTTAAAAGCATCGATGGCCTGATCATGAAAACAAAAAGATTTACCTTTCTTCAACGTGCTTGTGAGAGGAGCGGTAATTTCGGCATAGTTTCGAATGAAACGCCTGAACCAAGAGGCCATTCCCAAAAATCTGCGAACATCGCGTGTGTTCTTAGGAATTGGTATATCGGTAATGCTGTTTATCTTTGAAGGATCTGGCTTGAGCTTCCCCTCACCGACAATGTATCCTAGATATCGCAACTCTCGACGACAAAATTTAGATTTCTTCAAGTTAATGGTCAGGTTTGCTCTGGTCAACATCTCTCCTACCTTGCGCAACAGATCGACATGAGTCTCAAAATCTGGCGAAACCACTAAAAGATCGTCAAGGTATACGAAAACCTTGTTCCGCAGTTCCGGTGAGATCACTTTATCCATCAACCGACATAACCGCTGAGCTGCATTACACAACCCGAACGGCATGACAGTGAATTGATAATGTGGTCTCCCCGGTACTGTAAACGCAGTTTTCGGACGGCTGTCAGCTGCCAGAGGTACCTGCCAGAAGGCATCTTTCAAATCTATGCTCGAAATGAAATATGTATCTTGCAAACGACCTAGCAATGCATCAATAAAAGGTAATGGATACGCATCTTTGATGGTGACTTCATTCAACTTGCGTGCATCCAGACATAACCTATTCTTCTCCCCACGACGCACAAGAGTAACTGGTGAATTCCACGGTGAAGTACTCGGCTCGATGACTCCCAAACTAAGCATGCGATCAAGTTCCTGATAAATTAAAGATTCCACTGCTGGAGAAACGGGATAGTGACGTTGTTTAACCGGAACGGCATCACCAGTATCGATGACGTGTTCCTCTAAATGAGTTTTCCCCAAACCATATTTGTCAAAATCATGAAAACTTTCTTTACTCTTCTCGAGCAGAGCTATCTGATCATCATTAAGAATATGTAAATCGGAATCTTCAACTTTTGGACTGATCTCTAAACTGCTTATAAGCTTCGGAGCAATATTAAATGCTTTCCAGAAATCGACACCGCAATACATAGAGTTTTCGAGACCCGGAATAACATACACTTCCATGGTCTTCGTCATATCATCAAATGTAAGGTCTACCCTAATTTTTCCGGCACAAGTAACACGCTGTCCATTAGCAGTACCTACACTACACTTGAAAACAGGAATAATCTTAAGATTCAATTTTTCAATTAAAGAAATACAATTTTTGCCTAAGCAGGTCACTGTTGCTCCACTATCAAATAATGCCAAAACAGGTTCTCCATTAACTAGAACTTCTCGAAATGGACGAGGATCGTTAAATCCCAATTCAGAAAATTTTGCAGATGAAATAGAAATTCGTTTTAAACGACGGATACGATACCGCTCTCGAGCTTTCAAAATACGTTTGGAAATAAAAATGGGTTTTACGGAAACTTCGGAGTTGAAAATACGCTCACGAACTTTCAAATAGTTCGCCATTCGAATATGAAAAGGCTGAGTTATGTCAGGTTTTGTTTTTGCAGAGTGTTCAGATGGCTTGGTTATAACAAAATTCGGGTCAACAACAAAAGGATCGGTAGAAGTAGACTTACCATTTACAGATAGTCAATCTACTGTTTGAGTAGAAACAGACTCAGATTTGGATTCAATTTTTGAACGACTGCCTTGCTTGCATTGACTACACTGAGGAGCAGTAACACCAGGTGCACCACAGCGAAAACAGAATAATGAACGTTGAGAACTGGTGCATTGCTTGAACCCGTGACCGCTTTTACCACAGTTCCAACAATGTCCAGTATCGTTCTTTGAAACACCAATTGGCTTATGTCGCAACCTCAATTCATCAACTTCTTCAACCAAATCATCAACTTCGGAATCAAAAAGTTCGTTTACTGCACGAGGAGAAAAGTTGCTTCTAGATCGCTGAAAAGATTCCCTATCCAGAAATTCTTCGGCTTTCCTGCACTCGCTTCGTAATCCCTCAACTGAATAAGCACCAGCACTGAATATTAAATGAGCTAATCTGGGTTTCAGACCAGCCTTAATAATATCAATGACCTCGTAATCTTTCAACGGATTGCTCAACTGAGACCTCAAACTAGTTATGGCATCAATATATTGGCTTGCAGATTCCTCCCGACCTTGCTTACGATCCATGATCTGCCTCAACACGTCTAAATTGGACTGATATTTCTGAAATTCACGTATAATAGAAAGTTTTAAATTCGCCAGGTTCATATTCGGATGCAATCTGATTTGTGCCCAGTACCACTGATTTGCACGTCCTTCCAACAAATGATGGAAACCATCTAAAAGATCTTGATCCGAACAACCATAACTTCTCTGGAGTTTCTCCACTCTAAAAATAAAATCCTCCACTTGCGGAGTTTTAGAAGTAGCATCAAAACGGATTCCCCATTTACTAATGTACGGATACTTGGGTTTATTGAAATAATCTCGATTCTCATATGATGGCATATAATTGTGGTTAAATCTACCTTGATCATCTTCTCGGCGATTCTGATTGGAATTCCTGTTGAAAGTTGGAAATTCATGTGGCCAATCTATGTTTCTAGAAGGAGAATTCGACTTTTCCTGAGATAAAGATGTCTGAGATAACGCTGTCTTAACCGCCTGTGCAACTGCCTGCTGCATTTCGCTGCGCATAACCTCAATCATCGACTCCCTGGTCGCACCTAAAGCTGACTCAACTACTTCAACTATTCCTGGACTACTTAATCGACCTTGCGGTTCATTCACACTATTGCCGCGGATGGTCAATGGACTATAGGAAGGCTGACTGATAGAGTTTTCGTCTCCCGTGACAGGGGTTGACTGTATCACAGTTTCCTCACCATCTACATCAGGCTGAGTAACTGGAAGTATGCCTGCGGTATGACTGGTAGATGACTCCGTACTTAATTCCATCTCTCCGGTTGCCCTACTGTTGGACCTAGTTGTCCTGCCTTGCGTTTTAGGTGGAAGTGGCATAATAATTAAAATTCAAATAAAAAAAAATTGCAATACCAGAAATATACTTAAAAAATACCAGAAAAATAAATCAAGATAAAAAACATGAAAATAAAGTTGAATGCCAAATGTAATTTAGAAAGTAAATGTAGAATAATTGTCTTTGCCGTAATCTAAATTAGAATCTGTAAAATTTCGAAGTTTTAGAAATCTATTAACCATCAACACTAATTAACATAAAATACCATAAAAAAATATCCAAAAACAAAACGATATAGATCTGATATAAAATCATCCAAAATGTTCACTGAAATTCCGCAAAAAGAAATCATAAAAAATATGTTCAAGAAAAAGTATAGTATATATATGTAATGATAAGGTGAAATATGAATATAGGTTAGGTTCCAGCCAAATAAAAGAAACAACAACTTTGTAACCATCAAACATCTGTAAAGATCATCTTAAAAATTTTACCAATAAAATTCTGTTTGTATCAATATACCAAATAAACATATCTAATACCGCAAATTAGTAGCTTGACATAAAAATCTGCAACTAATGACTATGTACTAGCATTGTTTAAAAATAGAAAAACAAGAAACTTGACTATATTTTGTCGCAAGATTGAACCTTGTTATATACACAACTGTTCAAGACGAACAAAATAGTTTATAAGAAGATGGAGATCTTATAACAATTGCATGCATTGATTTGTTTCTGACGCAACTGAGTATTATAATCTAATAATACCTCAGGACTCAAAAATCAAACCGATGACACTAAAAATCAAAATTTGCTTAACGTTGGGCGCCATTTTTGTTGTAACATGCATTCGGCGAGAGTGTATTATGGCTTTGTATCATACTCAGCTGTTGTTGGTATGTCATCAATTTTTATTGTTTTGCCTCGTCTCAGCTCATCGTCCTCACTCGACCATGCACAACAGTATATTAAAGAAAAATAACATTAAAGAGTCACGATAGCGATACAGATGTTCGATATTGTTGTTGTGAGTACCCCAGATGGTGTATGGGTACCTTGAGCCCTCCCACGGATTTCTTCAAAATCCCCTGCGGGTTTCTTCTTTTGCAGGAAACCCCCTAAAACATTTTTATTTGGCTGAACCTACCTTATTTCACCATTAATAAATGACTAACACATTTTCACTTCACCGTTACAAAAATTCATTATTCCCTTTTATTTGTATCGGGATTCATATATAGTACATTATGACATTAAGTTTGTATTATATGAGTGAACATTATATTAAAGCAAAGGTAGGAATATGTATAGTAACAAAATACCTATATTCTTCTATGTTTATCCCAACATAAATTCAATAAAAAGAAATATGCAAACATATGAGAATTTGTAAAATAAATCTCGACCCTATTGAGCTCAAGAGGTAAGATATTTGGTCACCTTCTAGACCGGGTATGACTGAAAAGCTACTAGTATTTAATAGGGATCAACATTTACATATATTAATAGTTAGAAAATATAATATAATAATATGAATGATAATTTGAATTATTTAATTAGTTTTTAAATATTCAATGATGGAAATCGTTTTTTAATTCTCAAAAAAAAAAAATTAATTTAATTATTTCAACGTTAGATTGTGATCCAAATAATCAATCTTTTGAAGTCTTCCAATAATTACTCGTCCAGCAAGTTTAAAATAATTAATTTTACTAATTATGAAATAATTAATTTTAATAATTATTTAAATTTTGAAATAATTAATTTATTTCATTGTGAAATAATTAAGTTTAATAATTAGTTGGGTTTGAAATAATTAATTTAATTAATTATTTGAGTTTAAAATTAGACTTTAACTTTATCAAAATTTAATTTCATTAATTATTTAAATTAAATAATAATATTAACAATTTACTTATTATAGTATAATTAATTTTGTTAATTATTAGACCCTCAGATAATTTTTTTTTTTTTGATTTAAAATAATTAATTTAATTAAGTTAATTTTAATTTCTTTAAATTAATGATAGATTATAATTCAAATAATTAATTAATATTTTTTTTATTAATCGATTTCATTAATTTATCAATTTCATGATAATCGAGTTCTAAATGATTAATGTGATCGAGAATCAAAAAAATTTTATTGTACAATCGACTAAAATTCTAATTTAATAAATTTTTTCTTTTTTTTAATGATTAATTATTATAATTATTTGGTTTTCAATTATTCATTTTTCATTTCAAATAATCTCAAAATTAGATTATTATCCTAGATTTTTCATAAATTTTAATGAATTCAGTTTTTTTTTCTTTTTTTTTTAAATAATTTAAACGATTAAAGCTATTTCACAAACTTTAATTATTAATCATCTTCGACAACTATCGTTGTTTGTAACTGTGCTGTACCAGAAATTTAGGAACACAAAAAAAAAAAAGAAACGAAAGCACATGGGCAGCTTAAAATAACGGTAATATGCCGTTATATTTGCACTATATATACATAAATGTACGTAAGTACAATGTATGTTTTTCAGATCGGCTGTCCGTCGATTAATAGATAGAAATAATAGTATCCGTATTTTCCTGCCTGTGGCCGAAAAATACGAATAACTAATGATGATATAATTTCTTTACACTAAATGCTTACTGCGGTGATGGGGGTGGTGGTGCCGGTGAAAGAAACCCGGTATTGGAATGGTAACAATGGACAAAAATGCAAACTGTGGTCGTTGGTCAATAGCAATTGGTAATGGCAGCGTGGTAGCAATTTAAATAAGTGCTGGTTGAGGCCGAGGCCTACGCTCCCATGTGCCCAAAGAAATACCTGTTGCCAATAAGAAACAAAAAAAATGCACAACTATAACAATGCCTTATCTGCATGAAAGGATTTTGATCCAACTCACTCTATACAAACAAAATCCCGGGCGCCGTCAAAATTTTGATGGTAGTAAATTCGGAGCACTCACTTTTAATTCACAATTAGCACAATTCACTTTTATTTTATTTTTTTCTCCAATTGCCGCCTTGATGAGTTTGAAACAAATGACAGAATGCAAATGGCGTTCTTTTGCATTCCCTTTGTAAACGATTAGGCTGCTCGTAATCGAAAATGTCACCTTGCAAAAAAAAGGAGTAATCGATAACCGGTAGCCGTCAGGCTATCAATGCATCGACCACAATGCGGGCGATGTTTACGCTGCGCATTGCGTTAACCGGCTGACATAACAACCTCCACGGTTTCCACTCTCCTTCCAATAACTTCAGTAATGTTCTCGAGTTTCTCGTTCATTCTACAATTCTCTGCCTTGAGTTCATCTAACTTTCTGGAATTCTCTTCGAACATTCGTCTCGAGTTTTCTTCTGACTTTCTGGAATTCTCTTCGAACATTCGTCTCGAGTTTTCTTCTAATTTTCTGGAATTCTCTTCGAACATTCGTCTCGTGTTTCTGGAATTCTCTTCGAACATTTTAGCCAGCATTTCTCTGAAATCGTCACCCCTGGCAGCTACTGACGAGACTTCCCCACCGTTGGATTCGCCCATTTCCGATAAATCCACTTCATCCTTACTGTCAAACTCATATGTATCGATGTTCATACCACGGCGCTCGAACTCATCCAACAGACGTTTTTGTAGCTCAGCCTTGTTGCCAGTAGAGGACAATTCCAATTTATTCAGCTCCTTCTTCAAGTCTTCCACTCGTAGATCCTTAAACTTCATCGTAGTATTATCGTAATCTCACTTCCGACACCAATTGTTACGTTCTTGGGTTTTACTAAATCCCGTGTAGACGTTGTTTTATTTCCCGATACAATTCGTACCAAATAAAACGAAGGTTCTTTCGGATTACGATTATTACAATGATTTTATTCACACAACTTTACTTTGCACTTTACTTTACTCGACGGTTTCAATTCGCGATCTGATTCACAACTGACTCACTGCCTTTCCATTTCCTCTATTTATATGAGCCCTGCCTGTCGCTACAGAAGTTTCTAGACGATCTGGTAACGCCTAGATTACGAACAATGTACCAATGCAACAAACACATACAAACTTTTCGAATAAATTGCGTAGTAGAAATTTACGTTACAATTCAAATTCTTAAATTAACGGAATTCTTCTAAATTAACTTAAATCTAATGTTATATTCGTAACAATATATTTTAACTTTTTGCGTGCGTTAACGCGATAACAAAAACCGCTCAACGCGAACATTCTGTTTAGCCCTTTAGTCTACTTCATCTATAGTCCATTTTCGCTTAAAGGCCACATATTCTGTGCATGGAAAAGTAATATTGCATTGTAAAAAATTTCATATAGTCCAACCTGTTTTTTTATATATTTTAAATTTTCATAGCATTTAGATTTCTGGAAACATTAACAAATGTAAAAAAATTCTAAATTTATAGAAGTTGCAAAAATGGATAGACGTGTTTTATTACTATGAAGAAAATGGAATGAAATGTAAACAACTGTTGAAGTTTTTAATTGCATCTAACCTATTTATTGTACCATGCTTTATAAGAAATTTTAGATTTCGTTCAAATTATAAGTCATGATTTAGATTAGGCGAGTTTACTTGCGGCAAGTCTTTGTTTGTAGGAGAGAGGGGCAAGGGGAATAGAAATGAAAAAAAAATGCTTGTACCGACAATTTTCTGGCAATTCGTTTTGTGTATTTCGTATTTGTTGACATTTTATATATACATATATTTAAATGTGAAAAAAATCAACAAATAGAAAAATATTTTGGAAATCGAATTGCCTTGTATAGACGCATGAAGCAAGTTCAAAATAGAACGACAAGAATTGCCGCAAGTAAACTCGCCTAGTCTAAATCAAGACTAAATTGAACAAAACTCATTTTTTGAAAAAATACAATCGTTTGTTGTAAATTCCATAAAATAGAAGCAAAATAAGATTAAGGAATTCTTTTAAAAATCGTGAAAAATTCGCATTTCACATATGATTTAAACATCCACAGATTTAAAATCTTTTTATTTTTTTCATTACAATAAGCTTTAAATCATTTGAATTAAAATAAATAATAAATATCATAAATTTATTTATTATTTATTTTAATGAACATTAATTTTAGTTAAAAAAGTACATACGTTAGTTCCGTTCCAGAACCTAAAAGATTCTACTCATTTTACATGTTTTGCAACTTTTTACTCGAAAACCGTTCCTCAACCCACAAAACTGGTAAAAAATTGACTCAAATTTAAGAGAGCACAAAACAAAATGGCGTTCTCTTTGTAAAATTTTTACTCGAGAAATTTGGCCGAGTAAAAATGGTAAATGATTGGCTGTTATCATGGTATAATAATAGAAGGTAACAGCAAGTGTTGTTGTACAAAAAACGATACAACAACCACATGGAAATTTGTTTTTGTAAGTTCTACTAGTGTCAACTCATTTGACAGAAAAATGTAAACAAATAAACAAATTATCATCAAATTATTTTTATTTTGAAAATGAAATATTTTCGAATCCTCAAAATAAAAATTGAAAAACATGAATGAAAATCTATCAAATTTATATTTCTATCGCTTCCACATCTTTCCTATAATTGAGCCATTGCCATATATATGTGTAACACATATGAAAATGCTGGGAATAGCGAGTTATTTCTTGAAGAAAGATGTGCTTCCTCAAACTTTCCCAGCAGGCAGATTGAGTAAATTGAATACGGGAGCACATTTAATAATGAACAATTTCAAATTGTATCCGTTCCCAATTTTCCTGTTGGGTGATTTTTAAAAACATAATTTGTCAAATTCATATTGACACTAGTATTACGTTGGAATCAAATCAGCTGGGATTTGCTGTTACCTTTTATAATTGTACCATGGGCTGTTATGTTGATTTTGAAGTATTGCCATCTAATTTTGGCATATTTACTAGATTTTCGTTCCCGCACTTTTCAAATTATTTTCTACTCTGAGAGCAATTTTGAAATGTTTCCCTTTTACTAGATTTACTATTAAAAAAGTACTGGAACAGACCAGTTGTGTATAGTCTATGACGAGTATTATATCAGGATTAAGTTATAGTCCATTAAAGGACTTAAAACGAAATTCGGATATAGTCCTATTTCGCTTATAGTCCACAAAATTTGTGCAACTATAGTTGTGGACTTTAAACGAAAACTAATGTATATGCCTTTTTACAGATGCCATATTAAAATCACCAAGAACTCAAATTCTATCGGAATCATTCATAGTATTAGCAATTGAGTTTAGTGCTGCTAAATGTTGATTATAAATATCAAGATGTGCTGAGGGCATATAACGAATAATTTAAATTTACCCAATTCAATTGATATGCAGATAAATTCTATGTCAGAAAAACATTTGAATTCAATTAAATTAAGGGAAAATTTGGCATCAACTGAAATAAGGACGCCGCCACATTTTTACCAGTACGATCTTTTCTAAATATTTGATATTTTGAACACATAATTTCACTATTTAATACAGACGTTTTGAGCCAGTAATTTCCATTTAGAGAAAGAGGTTCACCTAATCAGGCGTAAGCTTAAATTCGTAAAATCGTCAGCTCCCGAAAAGAGCAAAGTGATAAAGTCGGGGGACGCTCACTGCCTATGACAAAGTTACGTCGAAATCTGTCGAGATAACTGACTGATAACCATAAGGGGGATCGACTGGCGAAGGACTCTGCCTCGAAGCCCCCTCCAGCACCAGTAATCAAAAGTGAAGCGGGTGAAAGTGAGGAACATAGTCTGAATAGAAAGAGGGCCAAGTCAGTTAAGGAACCATCGCATTCGATCCTCCGTAGGTCCTCAAACTTCTCTTGAGAAGACGATGACTTTGCATCTGGTTGACCCATCAGCTTCGTGTGCGGCCGTTGAACGTACAACCAAGGTTTCGTTTGAGGAATTCGCTGATTACATGATGTATATTATTATTAAGTTCAATAGAATTTATGGTTATAGATTTGTATGCAGATGCATGCTCATTCCAGATTCTCAACACGCTGTATGTCACCAGGTTTCTTTCTTCATCTCTACAGGAAGATGTGCCTGCACCAAAGCCTTCGGTTTGGTGTTTTACTCGTTGGTAAAATTTGCGGACTTCATTCTGATTCCTGCACATCTCGATTTGCTCACGCTGACGTTTTTGATAATATTACCAGCCTTATTCTGGATATTCGCTGGGAGATAACTCGCATGTAAAAAAATTTTCGCTTTCACATTCTCGCCTTATTCTGAATGTGTACTTTTTTAATCCGATTGTACTTTTTATAATATATATATATATATATATATATACAGTATTTTTCGGTTAATTGCACATCAAAATTTGCACACATTTTTGTTCAATTAACCGAGGAACCAATTATCCGAACCCGCTTAATTGAATAGTTTGTTCAATTACAGCAATCACGTATAATTGGAACTACTAATGATTTAAAAAAATCCAATGTCAAATACAAATTACGCTTTCTCGCAGTTTTTCCTTTGCAATAAATATATGTTTTGAATTAATAGAGATGCCACCTAGTCTTTTTCACAATTTATGTCAAATATGTATGTAAAAAATGGCATATTATTTTTCAATTATTATTATGCAATTAACAGGTGAAAAGTAAAAGGAAATTTATTTTTGATGACATTAATTTTGAACCAATTAAGCGGGAAAATCAATTAACAGGGTTTAATTATCCGTGTATGTATGTATTTTCCATGTATTTTCCTATGAAATATTTTTTGCCCCATCATGTGGTTCAATTAAGCGTGGAAACCAATTAACCGTAGGGTCAATTAACCGAAAAATATTGTATATAATATATTTTAATAAAATTTGTATTGTTATTAAAAAATAATAGAAACATACATAGATAAGTTGAACACTTGGAACTTAACAAAAAAGGTACATACAAATTCATTTGATCTTCGTACTTATAAGACTTATATATAAAATGATCAATTAAGTAGAACTTTTTTGCAACATATTCTTATGTATCGTTAGCAGCAAATCCTTCGTTAGGATAAGTTTTGAAACAATCGAAACATGTAATCATTCCCTTTCTTTGGATTTAATTATATTTTGATATGAAAAAAATCTTTCCACAACCGCAGACGAAAAAAAATTATGATATATAAGTAGATAAATCTTCGTTTAGTTCATTTTTGACTTCAGCCACCTTTGACCAAAAAGTGAATATATTGTAGATACAGTATTTTTCGGTTAATTGAACCTACGGTTAATTGGTTTCCACGCTTAATTGAACCTCATGATGGGTCAAAAATATTTCATTTCATAGTAACTGCGGTTAATTGAACAAAAATTTGTGCAAATTTTGATGTGCAATTAACCGAAAAATACTGTATATTGGTTTTGAAAGACTTAATAACTGCTACATGCATTCTGGCATCCTTAGACTGCATTTCTAAATTGATATTATTTATAATTCTTAGTATATATTGTAAGAACAATAATAGCATTTTTTAAAAATTTTTTTTTGAAAATGCTGAAATAATAGAATTGAGCCTTAACTTTTAAGAATCAGCTTCGAAATTATTGAGTGAAATAATATTGAAGAGAATCCCAATGCCCAGTGAAAGCCGTCGAGTTATTGAGTATTTAAAAACAACATGAATATCTGTAGCGAAATATTCCTGAAACTTTGAAAAATCATCTCTCTCAGAGAACTGTTACATAAATATTAATTAATATCTTTATCTATATCTGAATTTTGAAGCGGCATAGGACACTAAGTTTAAGCTATGGCAAATTCACCCATTCGTAACGACAGCGGGGGATGGCGATTCATTTCATATTGTATGTTTAAGCACTTATAATACTTTTAAGTGAGAATAATTTGATACAATTGAAAATTTGAAAAAACAAAATAGTGCCAAATATGTCATTGGGGTGCTATTGTATTTTTGACTTCCAAATAGAGCTAAAATTAGTACAATTGAACCAACTTTTGCATACCTGGAATAGGGAGACGCAAAAAATGCGAGATGCGAATTCGAGTTTTCGAAAATGGTGGTTGAAAAAAAGATTCGCATTGCCATATTGTAATTTAAGTTGTAATGTGTGTTGCCCCATTGTAATTCAATTGCGTAAAATTTTTCAATATTTTATTTATTGATTTTTTATTAAAAATGTTTACTTTTTATTGTTATTTAAACATTATAACAACAAAAATGTGAAATATCAATAATCCGCTGTATAAATGCTTTGCAATTGAAAGAAAATAAATTAAAGTTTGAAAATATGGCAACCTACAATATGGCATATGAAACAGCTGTTCATTGTTTTGATGCAATTTGGTGCAACAACTAACAATAGATTACAAATAAAAGAACATTTATGATGGCAAAAATCCTTAAAGTACCGACTACTGGTACACATACCATATTTCTCTGTAATAAATGCCCCAAATACTAGATATAAAAGAAAATTCAAAACGATCCACCACCGGACCTTAAATTAGACTTTAGCCAAATTGTGGAGTACTTTGGATACTTTCCCAGTAGTTTGATTTCAAAAGTAACACTTTTCTTGGGCTACTTCCCGAGAACCTGGTTACGCCTCTTCCTTTCATTTTCTTTAGTCGTTCCATACGCTGAATTCTCAAATACTCTGAAGCACATCTACTTTGGCTTATGTTGAGTTTATTGGCCTAACTTCGATTTTTCCAAAATTTACCACAGGTAGATTTCGTCTCTCTGATGACTATATGACTTTCGTGGGGAAGTCCATACTTCCCGTGATATGGATCTCTGAAGTTACAAAATTCATAAGTTCCTAACTTCGTCAAAAAAATCCGAAATGAGCCCCTAAAATCAATTTACTTCGATATTTTACTTTAACCCATGCATCTGGACT
The DNA here is from genome assembly GCF_032173495.1 of Musca vetustissima. Classification (NCBI taxonomy): domain Eukaryota; kingdom Metazoa; phylum Arthropoda; class Insecta; order Diptera; family Muscidae; genus Musca; species Musca vetustissima. The sequence goes on from NW_026885453.1 coordinate 48,716, forward strand.
ATAACTGATTTGCAAATAACTGGCTACAAAACGTATTAACATGCCGGAAGGAAATGGATCGCAAACCATACGACAACATTCTATAGACGACTCTACCGACAAAGTTCATAAACTCTTACTAAATTGTAAATTTTTTTGTAAAGCGCCCGGAAGCTGTGCTAAATTTTCTAAATATTAAAAATATTAAATATTAACTACGATCCAATACGAATCAAAAAAACAAAAAAAAACATTCAACACAGTGTTTTTGAACAGACATGTGCGAATTTGGGATAACTAAATCGACTTTTGACTAATCGATTAATCGGCATTTTTATTGAATAGCATCATGATGCAGAGTTGCAGAGTTGCCAACCATGTGAAATTTTATATGGAACAATTGGACAGAAGGTCGAGACAAAAACAAAGGTTTTTGTTGTGATACATCACCATATTATTGCATCATGGGACTACCTATTCATTGTGCCATGGTACAGTACTTTTCGCTTATAGTCCATTACGCTTAAAGGCCAAAAACGGATGTAAGCGAAAACAGTACTATTTACTGACAAGTTGAGCCGTCCGTCGCGTTATATGTTATCGAAATTACAACAACCACAAGGAAACGATAACTAAAACGCTCGAAATTGATGTGCGCTGCGCTTCGGAGTTAAATATTGTTACGTTCTTGGGTTTTACTAAATCCCGTGTAGACGTTGTTTTATTTCCCGATACAATTCGTACCAAATAAAACGAAGGTTCTTTCGGATTACGATTATTACAATGATTTTATTCACACAACTTTACTTTGCACTTTACTTTACTCGACGGTTTCAATTCGCGATCTGATTCACAACTGACTCACTGCCTTTCCATTTCCTCTATTTATATGAGCCCTGCCTGTCGCTACAGAAGTTTCTAGACGATCTGGTAACGCCTAGATTACGAACAATGTACCAATGCAACAAACACATACAAACTTACATTGAGTAAACAATAACAAAAACACATACAAACTTACATTGAGTAAACAATAACAACAACACATATACAGGCGAGGGGGTAACAAAGAAAGAGGAATTAAGCGATCATCAATGATGACGTTTAACAAGAATTGTACGACAATAACAAAATAGAAAATGAAAGAGGAAATGGAAGGATGTAGAAAAATCTATACAGTAGTTGTTGTTGTGAAGTTATTCGAATAAATTGCGTAGTAGAAATTTACGTTACAATTCAAATTCTTAAATTAACGGAATTCATCTAAATTAACTTAAATCTAATGTTATATTCGTAACATTGCCCCCCGCTTAAGCCTGTTCGTCCCGAATAGGCACAGTTCCCGTTCCGTAGGGGGTCTGTCGCTCCTCTGGATGCGATAAACGACGTCATTTATTTTCGTGACAATCTTGTAGGGTCCTTCCCAGTGCGTTTGCAATTTGGGGCATAGTCCTTTCTTTCGTTGTGGGTTGAACAATAGTACCAGTTGCCCTTCTTGAAACCCATCAGTATTTGCCGCTCGATCGTACCTTGCCTTCATGCGGTTGCTAACCATTTTTATTCGATGTCGGACTGCATCGTGGACTTTACTAAAAGAGTTTTGACTGTCTTCTTCTTGGTTCACATCGTCGTTTGGGGTAGCACCGAATATCAAATCGCCAGGTAGCTTTAATTCATTTCCGAACAGAACTTTGGCTGTGGTCCGGGATGTGGAATCATGAATGGCCGATCTATAAGCCAGTAAAAACTTTGGAATATGCTCATCCCAGTCTCGTTGGCCACTGTCCACCACTTTCCGTAGATGTTCTTCCAGGGTGCGATTGAATCTTTCCACCATGCCATCTGATTCTGGATGTAGGGGCGTCGTTCTGGTTTTCTTGATTCCGTAGGAGTCGCACATTTCCTTGAAGATCGCTGATTCAAAATTCCTACCTTGATCGGAATGAACCTCAGATGGAACACCATAGCGACAAATCCAATTTTTGCTGAACACATCCACAATTGTCCTGGCTTCTTGATTTGGGATAGCATAAACCTCTGGCCATTTACTGAAGTAATCCATGACCACTAAGACATACCGGTTCCCAGAGTCGCTTGTTGGGAACGGTCCAGCTACATCCATTGCGATTCTTTCAAAAGGGGTTCCTGAATTATACTGCTGCATGTAGCCTCGACTCTTCCGTGTTGGACCTTTAGCTCTTATGCACCTTTCACAATTGGCGATCCAGTCGGCAATGGATTTTTGACAGCCGACCCAGTAGAATCTCTGCTTTACCTTTTCAGCGGTCTTTGCTATGCCAAGATGCCCTCCACTTGGCCCATCGTGAAACTCCGACAAGACATCTCTTATTTTGGAGTCTGGAGTCCTTACTTTCCCATTTGCGATATAGGCAACCATCTTTTATAAGTAGACTGTCCCACTGGGCCCAATAGGATTTTAAAAGAGGGCTTTCGGAGGTAATTTCTTTTCGACTAGGTCGCTTGCCCGTTTCTATGGCCGAAATTATTTTGCCCAGAATGGGATCTCTTCGTTGTTCCGTCGACCAATCTTCTCCCGACTCAAACTGCAATCGTCGGACATCCACGATATTCTCTTTGCACTCAGCCTTTGAGCAGTGGCTGTATTCTACCTTGCATGGCCGACGAGACAGGGCATCAGCATTACCGTGTTTTCCGCCTTCTCTGTGCTCGATTCTGTTTAACGGTAACTCATTGGTGGACTGTTGAGCCATTCTTCTACCATCTTTCGTTGGAGGTGGTGACGATGACCTGGATCGTTTGCGCTTAGCTCTGCATTCGCGCGCAATATGACCTGCTTTATCGCAGTTGTAGCATCTAACCCTGTGCTTAGTCATCCCTACAAACTTTGTTTCTTCTATTACCCGCCTCATGGCGTCCTTGATCAAGTTAACGAGAGATTTGTGTTCGCAACATTCGGTCTCCAGTTGGCTAATCTTGTGGGTCTGGGGCTTAACAATCATTCTTGCCGTCTCTTGGGCAAGGGCAAACGACACGGTTTCGGCAAATGACGCTTTTGGTGACGCATATGTTGCACATTTAATCTCAGGGTCACGTATGCCATTCACAAAGGTTTCGATTTTCATACGGTCCAGCAATGGGTGATTCTCTCCTGGATACGTCATTAGCACCAAACGTTCCACCTCAGCTGCAAAGTCTTGTAACGTCTCGTTTGCCCTCTGTACTCTTCCCCTTAATTCCATAAGGTAGATGTTTCGTTTATGTTCGCCACCGTACTTACGTTCCAGTGCAGCAATAACATCTTCATAGTTGTTTCTAGAAGCGACAGGAATACTCTGTATAACATCAGCAGCACTGCCCTTCAATGCCAGAAGTAGTGCAACCGCTTTGTCGCTGTCGTTCCACGAATTTCTAGAAGCCACTGTCTCGAACTGTAACTTGAAAACATTGAATGACGTAGAGCCGTCGAATACAGGAGGTTTGATTTTTAGTGTGTTATCAGGAACTCGCACCGGACCACCTTTAATTTCCAATTCCGACATTTTCTTCTCCAGATTCGTAAACCTGTGGTCGTGGGCCAGAAATTTCTCATCCACAGACAGAATCTTCTCGTCAACCGACTGCACTTTCTTATCCAACTCTTTAATTTGGACCTCCACGGTTTCCACTCTCCTTCCAATAACTTCAGTAATGTTCTCGAGTTTCTCGTTCATTCTACAATTCTCTGCCTTGAGTTCATCTAACTTTCTGGAATTCTCTTCGAACATTCGTCTCGAGTTTTCTTCTAATTTTCTGGAATTCTCTTCGAACATTCGTCTCGTGTTTCTGGAATTCTCTTCGAACATTTTAGCCAGCATTTCTCTGAAATCGTCACCCCTGGCAGCTACTGACGAGACTTCCCCACCGTTGGATTCGCCCATTTCCGATAAATCCACTTCATCCTTACTGTCAAACTCATATGTATCGATGTTCATACCACGGCGCTCGAACTCATCCAACAGACGTTTTTGTAGCTCAGCCTTGTTGCCAGTAGAGGACAATTCCAATTTATTCAGCTCCTTCTTCAAGTCTTCCACTCGTAGATCCTTAAACTTCATCGTAGTATTATCGTAATCTCACTTCCGACACCAATTGTTACGTTCATGGGTTTTACTAAATCCCGTGTAGACGTTGTTTTATTTCCCGATACAATTCGTACCAAATAAAACGAAGGTTCTTTCGGATTACGATTATTACAATGATTTTATTCACACAACTTTACTTTGCACTTTACTTTACTCGACGGTTTCAATTCGCGATCTGATTCACAACTGACTCACTGCCTTTCCATTTCCTCTATTTATATGAGCCCTGCCTGTCGCTACAGAAGTTTCTAGACGATCTGGTAACGCCTAGATTACGAACAATGTACCAATGCAACAAACACATACAAACTTACATTGAGTAAACAATAACAACAACACATACAAACTTACATTGAGTAAACAATAACAACAACACATATACAGGCGAGGGGGTAACAAAGAAAGAGGAATTAAGCGATCATCAATGATGACGTTTAACAAGAATTGTACGACAATAACAAAATAGAAAATGAAAGAGGAAATGGAAGGATGTAGAAAAATCTATACAGTAGTTGTTGTTGTGAAGTTATTCGAATAAATTGCGTAGTAGAAATTTACGTTACAATTCAAATTCTTAAATTAACGGAATTCATCTAAATTAACTTAAATCTAATGTTATATTCGTAACAATATATTTTAACTTTTTGCGTGCGTTAACGCGATAACAAAAACCGCTCAACGCGAACATTCTGTTTAGCCCTTTAGTCTACTTCATCTATAGTCCATTTTCGCTTAAAGGCCACATATTCTGTGCATGGAAAAGTAATATTGCATTGTAAAAAATTTCATATAGTCCAACCTGTTTTTTTATATATTTTAAATTTTCATAGCATTTAGATTTCTGGAAACATTACAAATGTGTTTTATTACTATGAAAAAAATGGAATGAAATGTAAACAACTGTTGAAGTTTTTAATTGCATCTAACCTATTTATTGTACCATGCTTTGTCTTGATTTAGATTAGGCGAGTTTACTTGCGGCAAGTCTTTGTTTGTAGGAGAGAGGGGCAAGAGGAATAGAAATGAAAAAAAATTGCTCGTACCGACAATTTTCTGTCAATTCGTTTTGTGTATTTCGTATTTGTTGACATTTTATATAGATTTAAATGTGAAAAAACAACAAATAGAAAAATATTTTGGAAACCGAATTGCCTTGTATAAACGCATGAAGCAAGTTCAAAAGAGAACAACAAGAATTGCCGCAAGTAAACTCGTCTAATCTAAATCAAGACTTTATAAGAAATTTTAGATTTCGTTCAAATTATAAGTCATGATTTAGATTAGGCGAGTTTACTTGCGGCAAGTCTTTGTTTGTAGGAGGGGAATAGAAATGAAAAAAAAAAATGCTTGTACCGACAATTTTCTGGCAATTCGTTTTGTGTATTTCGTATTTGTTGACATTTTATATATACATATATTTAAATGTGAAAAAAATCAACAAATAGAAAAATATTTTGGAAATCGAATTGCCTTGTATAGACGCATGAAGCAAGTTCAAAATAGAACGACAAGAATTGCCGCAAGTAAACTCGCCTAGTCTAAATCAAGACTAAATTGAACAAAACTCATTTTTTGAAAAAATACAATCGTTTGTTGTAAATTCCATAAAATAGAAGCAAAATAAGATTAAGGAATTCTTTTAAAAATCGTGAAAAATTCGCATTTCACATATGATTTAAACATCCACAGATTTAAAATCTTTTTATTTTTTTTCATTACAATAAGCTTTAAATCATTTGAATTAAAATAAATAATAAATATCATAAATTTATTTATTATTTATTTTAATGAACATTAATTTTAGTTAAAAAAGTACATACGTTAGTTCCGTTCCAGAACCTAAAAGATTCTACTCATTTTACATGTTTTGCAACTTTTTACTCGAAAACCGTTCCTCAACCCACAAAACTGGTAAAAAATTGACTCAAATTTAAGAGAGCACAAAACAAAATGGCGTTCTCTTTGTAAAATTTTTACTCGAGAAATTTGGCCGAGTAAAAATGGTAAATGATTGGCTGTTATCATGGTATAATAATAGAAGGTAACAGCAAGTGTTGTTGTACAAAAAACGATACAACAACCACATGGAAATTTGTTTTTGTAAGTTCTACTAGTGTCAACTCATTTGACAGAAAAATGTAAACAAATTATCATCAAATTATTTTTATTTTGAAAATGAAATATTTTCGAATCCTCAAAATAAAAATTGAAAAACATGAATGAAAATCTATCAAATTTATATTTCTATCGCTTCCACATCTTTCCTATAATTGAGCCATTGCCATATATATGTGTAACACATATGAAAATGCTGGGAATAGCGAGTTATTTCTTGAAGAAAGATGTGCTTCCTCAAACTTTCCCAATTTTGAAATGTTTCCCTTTTACTAGATTTACTATTAAAAAAGTACTGGAACAGACCAGTTGTGTATAGTCTATGACGAGTATTATATCAGGATTAAGTTATAGTCCATTAAAGGACTTAAAACGAAATTCGGATATAGTCCTATTTCGCTTATAGTCCACAAAATTTGTGCAACTATAGTTGTGGACTTTAAACGAAAACTAATGTATATGCCTTTTTACAGATGCCATATTAAAATCACCAAGAACTCAAATTCTATCGGAATCATTCATAGTATTAGCAATTGAGTTTAGTGCTGCTAAATGTTGATTATAAATATCAAGATGTGCTGAGGGCATATAACGAATAATTTAAATTTACCCAATTCAATTGATATGCAGATAAATTCTATGTCAGAAAAACATTTGAATTCAATTAAATTAAGGGAAAATTTGGCATCAACTGAAATAAGGACGCCGCCACATTTTTACCAGTACGATCTTTTCTAAATATTTGATATTTTGAACACATAATTTCACTATTTAATACAGACGTTTTGAGCCAGTAATTTCCATTTAGAGAAAGAGGTTCACCTAATCAGGCGTAAGCTTAAATTCGTAAAATCGTCAGCTCCCGAAAAGAGCAAAGTGATAAAGTCGGGGGACGCTCACTGCCTATGACAAAGTTACGTCGAAATCTGTCGAGATAACTGACTGATAACCATAAGGGGGATCGACTGGCGAAGGACTCTGCCTCGAAGCCCCCTCCAGCACCAGTAATCAAAAGTGAAGCGGGTGAAAGTGAGGAACATAGTCTGAATAGAAAGAGGGCCAAGTCAGTTAAGGAACCATCGCATTCGATCCTCCGTAGGTCCTCAAACTTCTCTTGAGAAGACGATGACTTTGCATCTGGTTGACCCATCAGCTTCGTATGCGGCCGTTGAACGTACAACCAAGGTTTCGTTTGAGGAATTCGCTGATTACATGATGTATATTATTATTAAGTTCAATAGAATTTATGGTTATAGATTTGTATGCAGATGCATGCTCATTCCAGATTCTCAACACGCTGTATGTCACCAGGTTTCTTTCTTCATCTCTACAGGAAGATGTGCCTGCACCAAAGACTTCATTCTGATTCCTGCACATCTCGATTTGCTCACGCTGACGTTTTTGATAATATTACCAGCCTTATTCTGGATATTCGCTGGGAGATAACTCGCATGTAAAAAAATTTTCGCTTTCACATTCTCGCCTTATTCTGAATGTGTACTTTTTTAATCCGATTGTACTTTTTATAATATATATTATATATATATATATACAGTATTTTTCGGTTAATTGCACATCAAAATTTGCACACATTTTTGTTCAATTAACCGAGGAACCAATTATCCGAACCCGCTTAATTGAATAGTTTGTTCAATTACAGCAATCACGTATAATTGGAACTACTAATGATTTAAAAAAATCCAATGTCAAATACAAATTACGCTTTCTCGCAGTTTTTCCTTTGCAATAAATATATGTTTTGAATTAATAGAGATGCCACCTAGTCTTTTTCACAATTTATGTCAAATATGTATGTAAAAAATGGCATATTATTTTTCAATTATTATTATGCAATTAACAGGTGAAAAGTAAAAGGAAATTTATTTTTGATGACATTAATTTTGAACCAATTAAGCGGGAAAATCAATTAACAGGGTTTAATTATCCGTGTATGTATTGTTACGAATATAACTTTAGATTTAAGTTAATTTAGATGAATTCCGTTAATTTAAGAATTTGAATTGTAACGTAAATTTCTACTACGCAGTTTATTTGAATAACTTCACAACAACAACCACTGTATAGATTTTTCTACATCCTTCCATTTCCTCTTTCATTTTCTATTTTGTTATTGTCGTACAATTCTTGTTAAACGTCATTCCTCTTTCTTTGTTATTCCCTCGCCTGTATATGTGTTGTTGTTATTCCTCTTTCTTTGTTATTCCCTCGCCTGTATATGTGTTGTTGTTATTCCTCTTTCTTTGTTATTCCCTCGCCTGTATATGTGTTGTTGTTATTGTAAGTTTGTTTACTCAAGTTTGTTGTTGTTCACTCAGTAAGTTTGTTGTTGTTATTGTTACTCAATGTGTTTGTTGCATTGGTAGATTGTTCGTGATCTAGGTGTTACCAGATCGTCTAGAAACTTCTGTAGCGACAGGCAGGGCTCATATAAATAGAGGGAATGGAAAGGCAGTGAGTCAGTTGTGAATCAGATCGCGAATTGAAACCGTCGAGTAAAGTAAAGTGCAAAGTAAAGTTGTGTGAATAAAATCATTGTAATAATCGTAATCAGAAAGAACCCGCGTTTTATTTGGTACAAATTGTATCGGGAAATAAAACAACGACTACACGGGATTAACTAAAATCCAAGAACGTAACAATTGGTGTCGGAAGTGAGATTACGATAATACTACGATGAAGTTTAAGGATCTAAGAGTGGAAGACTTGAAGAAGGAGCTCAATAAATTGGAATTGTCCTCTACTGGCAACAAGGCTGAACTACAAAAACGTCTGTTGGATGAGTTCGAGCGCCGTGGTATGAACATCGATACATACGAGTTTGACAGTAAGGATGAAGTGGATTTATCGGAAATGGGCGAATCCAACGGTGGGGAAGTCTCGTCAGTAGCTACCAGGGGTGACGATTTCAGAGAAATGCTGGCTAAAATGTTTGAGGAAAATTCCAGAATGTTAGTAGAAAACACGAGACGAATGTTCGAACAGAATTCCAGGAAGTTAGATGAACTCAGGTCAGAGAATTGTAGAATGAACGATAAACTCGAGAACATTACAGAAGTTATTGGAAGGAGAGTGGAAACTGTGGAGGTCCAAATTAAAGAGTTGGATAAGAAAGTGCAGTCGGTTGACGAGAAGATTCTGTCTGTGGATGAGAAATTTCTGGCCTACGACCACAGGTTTACGAATCTGGAGAAGAAAATGTCGGAACTGGAAATCAAATGTGGTCCGGTGCGAGTTCCTGATAACACACTAAAAATCAAACCTCCAGTATTCGACGGCTCTACGTCATTCAATGTTTTCAAGTTACAGTTCGAGACAGTGGCTTCTAGAAATTCGTGGAACGACAGCGACAAAGCGGTTGCATTACTTCTGGCATTGAAGGGCAGTGCTGCTGATGTTATACAGAGTATTCCTGTCGCTTCTAGGAATAACTATGAAGATGTTATTGCTGCACTGGAACGTAAGTACGGTGGCGAACATAAACAAAACATCTACCTTATGGAATTAAGGGGAAAAGTACAGAGGGCAAACGAGACGTTACAAGACTTTGCAGCTGAGGTGGAACGTTTGGTGCTAATGGCGTATCCAGGAGAGAATCACCCATTGCTGGACCGTATGAAAATCGAAACCTTTGTGAATGGCATACGTGATCCTGAGATTAAATGTGCAACATATGCGTCACCAAAAGCGTCGTTTGCCGAAACTGTGTCGTTTGCCCTTGCCCAAGAGACGGCAAGGATAATTGTTAAGCCCCAGACCCACAAGATTCGCCAACTGGAGACCGAAGGTTGCGATCCCAAATTTCTCGTTAACTCGATCGAAGACGCTATGAGGCGGGTAATAGAAGAAACAAAGTTAGTTGGAATGACTAAGCCCAGGGTTAGGTGCTACAACTGCGATAAAACAGGTCATATTGCGCGCGAATGCAGAGCTAAGCGCAAACGATCCAGGTCATCGTCGCCACCTCCAACGAAAGATGGTAGAAGAATGGCTCAACAGTCCACCAATGAGTCTCCGTTAAACTAAATCGAGCCAGTCCAGCGGGGCATGAACTGGCTCCCATTGACGATGGCCCCACAATCTCCATAGCAATAGTACAACAGAAAAGTCACAACCTAACAACAACTGGGTACATCAATGATGACAAGCGAGTTCTGACGTTAGATACTGGCGCATCAAAGTCCATCATAAGATCAGATCTGGTAAAGGGAAAAATAACGCAACTTAATGGAGTCAGACTGCGCACAGCAACGGGGGAGCCCGCGGCAGTACACGGCAAGATTACCCTGAGACTAACTATTGCCAATAAATCGGTGAATTACGAGTTTATAGTTGCCGATATCGTAGACGAAGTGATAATAGGCGCAGATTTTATGATTGCCTTCGGTATCAATCTGGATATGAAAGAACGTGTGATGACCTGGTCTAACGTCGAAATTCCGTTAAACGTGGGCTACGATGAAAATACACCCATTAGACGTCTGACTACGGACCATCCAGAGATAATACCGCCCTGTGCCGAAGCAATAATATGGGTACCAATGAATGGAGATTGTGGAGCCGAGAAGTTGTGGGTGGTGGAACCAGCAGAAAACAGAAACAGTAACATCCTAATAGCGAATGCCCTGGTGAAAAGCAACAAGGACGGATTAATTCCTGTTAGAGTTTTGAACCTGTCAAACAAGCAAGAGCAAATTTGCCAATTTTCCGATGTTGGACAATGCACACCAGCTGAAGCTGTAGTTAATTTGGAAACTAGCACCGAAAAGCCAGCAGCCATGGAGAAGAAGCACCTCGACGGCTACATAAAAGAGTGGACACACCAATTATCACCTTCCGAGAGGAACAAGGCTAAGCAGCTATTATGGAAACATGCCTCTACCTTTGCGTTGACAAGAGAGCACCAAGGAAGAACATCAGTGGTGAAGCATGAAATCAATACAGCAGACGCGAGACCCATTAAACAACCTCCAAGAAGTGTTCCCCTGGCGAAAAGAGACGAGGTCCAGAAGCTGATAAGTGAAATGGAAAAGAGTGGTGTAATAGAACCATCGTCAAGTCCATGGTGCTCCCCAGTGGTATTGGTCAAGAAGAAAGACGGAAGCACCCGATTTTGTGTGGACTACCGAAAACTGAATGATGTCACCAAGAAAGACAGCTATCCGCTCCCAAGAATCGACGACACACTGGACACATTAGCCGGGACGTCATGGTTCTCCACCCTCGACCTGCAGAGTGGGTACTGGCAAGTAGAGATCGCCGAGAAAGATAAAGAGAAAACAGCGTTTGGCGTTAATGGGGGTCTCTGGCAGTTCAATGTCATGCCATTCGGACTCTGCAACGCCCCGGCTACATTTGAAAGGCTGATGGAGCGTGTGTTAAAAGGGCTGCAGTGGAAGTCGTGCCTCATATACTTGGATGACATCATAGTCATGGGACGCAACTTCGACGAACACATCAAGAATTTAAAGGATGTTCTACAGCAGCTTTCGTCTTCAGGCCTCAAGTTAAACCCAAAGAAGTGCAGTCTCTTCCAACGAGAGGTGAAGTTCCTGGGGCACCACGTGACGCCGGAGGGCATATCGACGGATAAGGAGAAAATTCAAGGCGTCAGAGATTGGCCGCAGCCCCGAAATCTCCATGAGCTGCGAAGCTTTCTGGGTCTCTGCACCTACTACCGTCGATTTGTCCCAAATTTTGCCAACATCGCCGCCTGTCTACACCGCTTGACGCAAAAAGGCCAGAGGTTTCAGTGGGGCAACGACCAAGAAGAGGCGTTCAGTAAACTCAAAGACATGCTATGCAGAGCCCCCATTTTGGCATACCCTATACCTGGCGGAAAGTTTGTTCTGGACACAGACGCAAGTGCGTGCGGCATCGGTGGCGTCCTTTCCCAGGAAATCGACGGACAGGAAAAAGTCATCGGGTACTACAGCCGGACATTGTCGAAACCTGAGAGGAATTACTGTGTGACGAGGAGAGAGCTGCTTGCTGTCCTTGAGTGTGTTAAACACTTCCACAAATACCTATATGGCCAGCATTTCCTGCTGAGGACCGACCACGCTGCTCTCCAATGGTTGCTGCGGTTTAAGAATCCGGAAGGTCAACTAGCCCGTTGGATCGAGAGGCTCCAGAGTTATGATTTCAGAATCGAGCACAGAAAAGGCGGAAAACACGGTAATGCTGATGCCCTGTCTCGTCGGCCATGCAAGGTAGAATGCAGGCATTGCTCAAAGGCTGAGAATAAGGAGAATATCGTTGATGTCCGACTATTGCAGTTTGAGTCGGGTGAAGATTGGTCGACGGAACAACGAAGAGATCCCATTCTGGGCAAAGTAATTTCGGCCATTGAAACGGGCAAGCGACCTAGTCGTAAAGAAATTACCTCCGAAAGCCCTCTTTTAAAATCCTATTGGGCCCAGTGGGACAGTCTACTTATAAAAGATGGCTGCCTATATCGCAAATGGGAAAGTGAGGACGGTAAATCTCACCGGAACTTGATCGTCGTCCCAGACTCCAAAATAAGAGATGTCTTGTCGGAGTTTCACGATGGGCCAAGTGGAGGACATCTTGGCATAGCAAAGACCGCTGAAAAGGTAAAGCAGAGATTCTACTGGGTCGGCTGTCAAAAATCCATTGCCGACTGGATCGCCAATTGTGAAAGGTGCATAAAAGCTAAAGGTCCAACACGGAAGAGTCGAGGCTACATGCAGCAGTATAATTCAGGAGCCCCTTTTGAAAGAATCGCAATGGATGTAGCTGGACCGTTCCCCACAAGCGACTCTGGGAACCGGTATGTCTTAGTGGTCATAGATTACTTCAGTAAATGGCCGGAGGTTTATGCTATCCCAAATCAAGAAGCCAGGACAATTGTGGATGTGTTCAGCAAAAATTGGATTTGTCGCTATGGTGTTCCATCTGAGGTTCATTCCGATCAAGGTAGGAATTTTGAATCAGCGATCTTCAAGGAAATGTGTGACTCCTACGGAATTAAGAAAACCAGAACGACGCCCCTACATCCACAATCAGATGGCATGGTGGAAAGATTCAATCGCACCCTTGAAGAACATCTACGGAAAGTGGTGGACAGTGGCCAACGAGACTGGGATGAGCATATTCCAAAGTTTTTATTGGCTTATAGATCGGCCATTCATGATTCCACATCCCGGACCCCAGCCAAAGTTCTGTTCGGAAATGAATTAAAGCTACCTGGCGATTTGATATTCGGCGCTACCCCAAACGACGATGTGAACCAAGATGAAGACAGCCAAAACTCTTTTAGTAAAGTCCACGATGCAGTCCGATATCGAATAAAAATGGTTAGCAACCGCATGAAGGCAAGGTACGATCGAGCGGCAAATACCGATGGGTTTCAAGAAGGGCAACTGGTACTATTGTTCAACCCACAACGAAAGAAAGGACTATGCCCCAAATTGCAAACGCACTGGGAAGGACCCTACAAGATTGTCACGAAAATAAATGACGTCGTTTATCGCATCCAGAGGAGCGACAGTCCCAGGTCGAAGATGAAAGTTGTACATTTGGAGCGGCTGACCCCCTACGGAACGGGAACTGTGCCTATTCGGGACGAACAGGCTTAAGCGGGGGGCAATGTTACGAATATAACTTTAGATTTAAGTTAATTTAGATGAATTCCGTTAATTTAAGAATTTGAATTGTAACGTAAATTTCTACTACGCAGTTTATTTGAATAACTTCACAACAACAACCACTGTATAGATTTTTCTACATCCTTCCATTTCCTCTTTCATTTTCTATTTTGTTATTGTCGTACAATTCTTGTTAAACGTCATTCCTCTTTCTTTGTTATTCCCTCGCCTGTATATGTGTTGTTGTTATTCCTCTTTCTTTGTTATTCCCTCGCCTGTATATGTGTTGTTGTTATTCCTCTTTCTTTGCTATTCCCTCGCCTGTATATGTGTTGTTGTTATTGTAAGTTTGTTTACTCAAGTTTGTTGTTGTTCACTCAGTAAGTTTGTTGTTGTTATTGTTACTCAATGTGTTTGTTGCATTGGTAGATTGTTCGTGATCTAGGTGTTACCAGATCGTCTAGAAACTTCTGTAGCGACAGGCAGGGCTCATATAAATAGAGGGAATGGAAAGGCAGTGAGTCAGTTGTGAATCAGATCGCGAATTGAAACCGTCGAGTAAAGTAAAGTGCAAAGTAAAGTTGTGTGAATAAAATCATTGTAATAATCGTAATCAGAAAGAACCCGCGTTTTATTTGGTACAAATTGTATCGGGAAATAAAACAACGACTACACGGGATTAACTAAAATCCAAGAACGTAACAGTATGTATTTTCCTATGAAATATTTTTTGCCCCATCATGTGGTTCAATTAAGCGTGGAAACCAATTAACCGTAGGGTCAATTAACCGAAAAATATTGTATATAATATATTTTAATAAAATTTGTATTGTTATTAAAAAATAATAGAAACATACATAGATAAGTTGAACACTTGGAACTTAACAAAAAAGGTACATACAAATTCATTTGTTCTTCGTACTTATAAGACTTATATATAAAATGATCAATTAAGTAGAACTTTTTGCAACATATTCTTATGTATCGTTAGCAGCAAATCCTTCGTTAGGATAAGATTTGAAACAATCGAAACATGTAATCATTCCCTTTCTTTGGATTTAATTATATTTTGATATGAAAAAAATCTTTCCACAACCGCAGACGAAAAAAAAAATTATGATATATAAGTAGATAAATCTTCGTTTAGTTCATTTTTGACTTCAGCCACCTTTGACCAAAAAGTGAATATATTGTAGATATATTGGTTTTGAAAGACTTAATAACTGCTACATGCATTCTGGCATCCTTAGACTGCATTTCTAAATTGATATTATTTATAATTCTTAGTACATATTGTAAGAACAATAATAGCATTTTTTAAAAAAAATTTTTGAAAATGCTGAAATAATAGAATTGAGCCTTAACTTTTAAGAATCAGCTTCGAAATTATTGAGTGAAATAATATTGAAGAGAATCCCAATGCCCAGTGAAAGCCGTCGAGTTATTGAGTATTTAAAAACAACATGAATATCTGTAGCGAAATATTCCTGAAACTTTGAAAAATCATCTCTCTCAGAGAACTGTTACATAAATATTAATTAATATCTTTATCTATATCTGAATTTTGAGGCGGCATAGGACACTAAGTTTAAGCTATGGCAAATTCACCCATTCGTAACGACAGCGGGGGATGGCGATTCATTTCATATTGTATGTTTAAGCACTTATAATACTTTTAAGTGAGAATAATTTGATACAATTGAAAATTTGAAAAAACAAAATAGTGCCAAATATGTCATTGGGGTGCTATTGTATTTTTGACTTCCAAATAGAGCTAAAATTAGTACAATTGAACCAACTTTTGCATACCTGGAATAGGGAGACGCAAAAAATGCGAGATGCGGATTCGAGTTTTCGAAAATGGTAGTTGAAAAAAAGATTCGCATTGCCATATTGTAATTTAAGTTGTAATGTGTGTTGCCCCATTGTAATTCAATTGTGTAAAATTTTTCAATATTTTATTTATTGATTTTTTTATTAAAAATGTTTACTTTTTATTGTTATTTAAACATTATAACAACAAAAATGTGAAATATCAATAATCCGCTGTATAAATGCTTTGTAATTGAAAGAAAATAAATTAAAGTTTGAAAATATGGCAACCTACAATATGGCATATGAAACAGCTGTTCATTGTTTTGATGCAATTTGGTGCAACAACTAACAATAGATTACAAATAAAAGAACATTTATGATGGCAAAAACACAACGAATAAAAGGAAGAAATCTGCGATTGAATTAATAATTTCACAGTTTATTATTTCACTACATAATTGTGTGTGTTTTTTATTTAATTTCGATATTTCGTCTCCTAAAATTCTTAAAGTGGCCAGTTATGATTTGCTCCTACTCCTTTATTTCTTCCTTCAAATCATGTACACGATAATTCTGAAAAAAAATTATTTTTTGTATCTTTATTTTTGTTCTTTCATAATTTTCATTTAAGTTTTTCCCTGTTAAGCGGCTCGTCAGGCAAATTTGGTTTTTCCATAATTTTTAAAATTTTTTTCTTGAGACAGATCCTCACCCAAAATGTCTGTTTTTCGCCTTCAAAATGCACCAAACTCGACTTAAATATTCCTTATTATTTTTAACTAGAAAACAACAAATAAAATGCCATTGGAAATCCTAATGCATGCTAAACCAAATATTGCCAAGGAATGTATAAAGGTAATAAGGAATATTTAAATTGTGTTTGATGCATTTTGAAGGCGAAATACAGACATTTTGGGTGAGGATCTGCCTCTCAAGAAAAAAATTTTAAAATTATGGAAAAACCAAATTTGACGCTTAACAGTGAAAAACTTGAATAAAAATTATGAAAGAACAAAAATAAAGCCACATAAATTGTAGTGTAATAATAAACTGTGAATTAAATAATTCAATCGCAGATTTCTTCCTATTATTCGTTGTGTTTTTGCCATCATAAAAATGTTCTTTCTAATCTATTGTAGTTGTTGCACCAAATTGCATCAAAACAATGAAAAGCTGTTTCACATCCCATATTGTAGGTAGCCATATTTTCAAACTTTAATTTATTTTCTTTCAATTACAAAGCATTTATACAGCGGATTATTGATATTTTACATTTGTATTCTTATAAAGTTTAAATAACAATAAAAACATTTTTAATAAAAAAATTAATAAATAAAATATTGAAAAATATTACACAATTAAATTACAATGGAGTAACACACAATGCAACTTAAATTACAATATGGCAACACGAATCTTTTTTTCAACCACCATTTTCGAAAAATTGGATCCGCATCTCGCATTTTTTGCGTCTCCATATTCATTCAGAATAAGGCGAGAATGTGAAAGCGAAATTTGTTTACATGCGAGATATCTCCCAAGCGAATATCCAGAATAAGGCTGAATATTCTAAATTGTTATAGAATAAGTATTGTGTAAATATTTTTCATAAAAATATTTATTACTTATGTTTTTGTAGTCAGCTCCCTTTGAATTTATTAGCAAAAATTTCGCACAAAATGTCATCTCATTCTCCTACTCCCTGTAATCCAGAATACCTAATTTTTCCCCAAAGCGGATTTTTTCGCTTTCGAACTTCATTCAGAATAAGGCGAAAGCGAGAATGCGAAAAAATTCACAGGAAAATGTTGTTCAGAATAAGTCGAAGGGGAAGAGCGAGTAAATTCACGTGGAATTGACATCCAGAATAAGGCTGTACATGTTAATATATTACAATGTAAATCTGGACATATATTCCCATTGTACACTTTCTCTGCAAATTTCTTCAGAAGTCCTAAATAAATTGGTTGAATGTAATTTTAATCGTGTTTATTGTTAATATGTATTAAATAGTAATTATAAAAAGAATACATTCACGCTAACAATTAACTTAATTAGTAATGTGTTAAGATTCATTGTATGTTTTAAACATCCAATGCATTGAATTTGGGTCATAAAAATAACAACATTGTATATTTCGGTCTATGCATAGCTTCTAAACGTTGTAAATAAGCTGTATAAAACACGCAAAGTTGACTTTAGATCCATATTTACGATATCTGTAAAAAATAATAATAGTGTTTTGTAATTATTTGTTTAGCTGTAAATATGAGCTGTTCATGCAGTAACAGATTACCTTCTGGCCGGGCTTTTGGTTTGGGCAATCCTGCATCTTGCATAAGATCAAATGAAAATGCAACATTTGCCACCATTTGATCCGTGTCTTGAGGAGTTAGGTGAAATTCGTGCAACGGTACAAAAAATCCTCCTAGTAAACCCATTAGAAGACACAAATACACACCATCGCGAAAATCGCTATTGAGGTCGTTGATTTCGAAATTCAATTTGGACAAATGTTTATTCACGAAAGTAATGAGGGACTTTTTAACCACCGCTAATTTATCAGGGGCACAGTCAAACAAAGTATCGAAAGCATCTTTTTCACAACGCATACCGACATCGTCATATTCAGATGTAATTTGCTCTTGGAATTTTCTATAACGATAAATGTTATTATATACATAAATAAGTAAAGCAGGCAAACTTACTGAGCATTCAAAACTCCTCCATTCTTTTGAGCAATCACTACCGTCACGAATACATTTTCTGGAAGACGTACAGGTGCTCTAAAATGCCTTACTAAAGCAACCAGCAAATGCAAAATGGCAACGATATTTTTTGAGTGCACGCTTTCAACTGACCATTTTGGTATTTTTTGGTGAAATCCCAAAGTCTGTGCAACAAGAGAGTATATTGTGGATTAAGAATAAGAGTACATGCTAATAAACTCAAGTTTGTATAGTAATAAAAAAAATAATACACAATTATATATATATATATATATATATACAGTGGTGGTCACGTAATTAAAACAATTTTTGTTATTTGATCAGCCCTCCAAAATTAAAAATTAAAACATTTATTGTGGTAAACATTTTTTGATCAGCCCTCAGAAAATTACCCTTATTATTTAAAATAAAAACTCAAAAAATGGGAATTAACCTAAAGGAACAGTTAAATTTCTATAGTCTTTATTGAAGAAGGCAGGAATATTATTCAATTCAATTTATTTCATAAACGAGAACCTAGCCCAAAGGGCCATGAGCGATTCCAAAAACTTCTTTACATGAACTACTCCAAAAATTATTGCAGTATGTGAGAAAATATCAATTGATTACTTACTACTTACTTAGCTGGCATGTTACAGAACGGTTGTTCCATAAGCCGAGCTTAAAAAAGATTTCCAAGCGCGTCGGTCTTGTGCTCAAATCCTCCAATTAGGAAGACCACGTTCCAAGATATTGTTTTCTACTATATGCTGTACTACTCGAACAATCTATTTGATATAATAAATGCCAATATCAATCGATATTTTCTAGCATACGGCAAATATATTCCGGCCTTCTTCAATAAAGGCTACCGAAGTCGAATCGTTCCTTTAGGTTAATTCCCATTTTTTGAGTTTTTATTTCAAATATTTATTTATTTTGAGATTTATTGTTTTACTAATTTCTGGTGCATTCGGACCTTTATTTTCTATAAATAGGGTAAATTTCTGAATGATAGGTTAACTGTACGTGACCACCACTGTATATATACAGAACGTCTCAATCAGAGTGTATATGGGATATTCATATAAATTTTTGAATTATTCTAGTCTTGCAGCAAATAAGCGATATATTCTTACTACAATGTGACGCGAATAAATGTATTGCATGTCTGTCGTTGCACTTACATGATTTACAGCATTCAGAACAATATTTAATTTTTGTCTTTGCCCTTCTTCCGATTGTGTAACTTCAAGAACATCAAGTTTTTTGCCCGTTAACTTCTCCCAAAGCTTGTGTAATACCTTTTAA
>NW_026885454.1:0-6893 GCF_032173495.1 Musca vetustissima
GTCATTTATATACAAAATAAAACACAAATTCATGGAATACAAATCAACTACAGTTACACTCAATATGATTGCAAAAATGTGAGCTTGCCTAAGATAAATTTGAAAAGCATAAGATAAATTTGAAAGGAATTTGATTTCTAGAAGTGTTCGGTACAATTTTCCAGGAAAAACTGTTGGATTTTTTCTTTCAATCTCAGTATTGTATGATATTTATTTCAAAATTTTATTTGGATTTATTTAAGTCCAATATCATATCATCGACCCGTTTGACAATACAACTCCGCTTACTGGTTTGTATATAAATTAATAAAGAACAAGAAAGATTGGAAAGATGCAGCCACCACAAAAATCATGCCAGCTACAGCAACAGACAAAAGCATTCGAACCTTTTATATTTCCCAGGATTTTTATACATATTTTCTTAAGTGTTATACCTTAACAGGACCAACATTACCCTTTTCTTTTAGGATAACGCGAAAAATATGTTTTGTTTTATTAAGACATTTTTATGTTGGAAGTTTCTATCAGCATAAATTAATAAAATACTTGACAAACTTTACTCCAAAAACCTATTTATTGACCATAAATAATAGACGTAAAGGTGTTTATGAAGAATTTTGATTTCTGTTTGTTATAAAAAATCCATTTCTGTTTGAACAAATTTCCGTTTTTAGGAGGAGAGTAAAACCTACAATCAATATTATCATAACAAATCAAAACAGAAAAACAGGGAAAAGTTCAAATTGTCAATGGAGGCTTTACTTGATTAACAAGCGAATGAAACGACTGGAAAATAAAAACCAGTAAGGAAAGTAGTAAAGTCGGACGGGGCCGACTATATGATACCCTTCACCACTATGGGTATATTAAACTGGACTATTAGCATGAAATTGGATGAAATAAAATATGTGATATTTATCTAAATGTTAATCTACGTAGATCTATCCATAAAGTATGTAAATCGACTTCAAACAAATATAAATGGGTCATCCGTTGGGCTATGTCTGTACTTCTAGAAAACGCAACTACATAATTCTATGCTCAATTTTGTACGTTGTGCAAAATTTGATGTCAAACTGACTAACATGAGGAGTTTGATGCCCAATTTACTTGAAATCGGGCGAAAATATATATGGAAGCTCTATCCAAATATTAAGCGATTTCAAACAAACTTGTGACAGGATAGGTTATACTAATTTCAGAACGTGTTGTTCCTATTGGTTCTTGGTGCGTCAATTACTTAAAATCAATCTATAATAAAAAGGAGCTATATATAAATCTGGACCGATTTTCACGAAACAACGCAGACATCACTCTAGGCTCAATTCAGTACCAAATTTCGTGCAAATCGAAGGATATATATGGACTTTGGTGCACCATTTACATGAAATCGGACGAAACTATATATGGGAGCTATATGTAAATCTTGACCTATTTTCACGAAACTTGGCAGACATCATTCTAGGCCTAAATGATTAGGCTGTACCAAATTTCGTGCAAATCAAAAGATATATAGGGACGCACCATTTACATGAAATCGGACGAAACTATATATGGAAGATATATCTAAATCAGGACCGATTTTCATGAAACTTGGCAGACATCATTCTGGGCTCAATTAAGTACGTTATGCCACATTTCGTGCACCTCGAAGGATATATAGGGACTTTGGTGCACCATTTACATGTAATCGGACGAAACTATATATGGGAGCTATATCTAAATCTGGACCGATTTTCTCGAAACTTGGCAGACATCATTCTGGGCTCAATTAAGTACGTTATGCCAAATTTCGTGCAAATCGAAGGATATATATGGACTTTGGTGCACCATTTACATGTAATCGGACGAAGCTATATATGGGAGCTATATCTAAATCTGGACCGATCTTCTCGAAACTTGGCAGACATCATTCTAGGCTCAATTCAGTACGTTATACCAAATTTCGTGGAAATCGAAAGATATATAAGAACATTAGGGCACCATTTACATGAAATCAGACGAAACTATATATGGGAGCTATATCTAAATCTGGACCGATTTTCTCGAAACTTGGCAGACATCATTCTGGGCTCAATTAAGTACGTTATGCCAAATTTCGTGCAAATCGAAGGATATATAGGGGCTTTGGTGCACCATTTACATGTAATCGGACGAAGCTATATATGGGAGCTATATCTAAATCTGGACCGATTTTCTCGAAACTTGGCAGACATCATTCTTGGCTCAATTCTGTACGTTATACCAAATTTCGTGCAAATCGAAAGATATATAAGAACATTAGGGCACCATTTACATGAAATCGGACGAAACTATATATGGGAGCTATATCTAAATCTGGACCGATTTTCACGAAAATTGCCAGACATCACTCTAGGCTTAATTCAGTACGTTATGCCAAATTTCGTGCAAATCAAAAGATATATAGGGACTTTGGGGCACCATTTGTATGAAATCGGACGAAACTATATATGGGAGCTATATCTAAATCTGGACCGATTTTCACGAAACTTGGCAGACATCACTCTAGGCTTAATTCAGTACGTTATGCCAAATTTCGTACAAATCAAAAGATATATAGGGACTTAGGGGCACCATTTACATGAAATAGGACGAAACTATATATGGGAGCTATATCTAAATCTGGACCGATTTTCACGAAAATTGGCAGACATCATTATAGGCCTAAATGATTAGCCTGTACCAAATTTCGTGCAAATCGAAAGATATATAGGGACCGTTTACATTAAATCGGTTAAATATATATATGGGAGCTATATCTAAATCTGAACCGATTTTTCCCAATTTCAATAGGGTTCGTCCTTGGGCCGAATAAGTGACCTATGCCAAATTTCATCCAATTCGGATCATAAATGCGACCTGTACTTTGTTTACAATTTAACATGGACAGACAGACAGACAGACAGACGGACGGACGGACGGACATGCATAAATCGACTTAGAAAGTGATTCTATGCATATTCTCAAAAGGAACCATGGGTCTATCTCAATTATTTTTGCCTGTTACAAACATATGCACAAAGACATAATACCCTGTACCACAGTGTGGTGAAGGGTATAATTAATTGCTTCCTTAGTTAAACGTTTATTATTTATATCAGCAATTTTTGAAAGAGGAACATGATTTTCAATTGTGGCAGTTTCTATCATTTGGGGACTGGACACAAATGTTTGCCTAAAGTAGAAATTGATAAGACATGTCGGCAATTAAAAGGAGCAGCTACGGACATGTTGGTGATTGGATTAGGAAGTAAAAAAAACATGTTGATAAAATTTCATTTTTACTTTGGAACTTTTTCAGCATAACTGAATTTGCCATTCTTTGATAAGTAAAATATAATGTATTTTTACCACTCGTAAATAATAATAATGTTTTTTATTTTATTTGATGTCTTACGATTTAGCATTATATTTTATTTTGATTTATGTACTTTTGATGGTAAAGTATTTTGTACAAAACCCTTAATTCTATTACAACAACTTCAATTGCCCAATATAAATATTTGATGAGTTATCAAACTCCTTAAGTATTTATTTATTGACCATAAATAATATTCAGTTACACGAATAGCCTTGTGTTTTGTTATTACTGCAAAAAAATAAATTTGATTTTTATTGGTATCTTTGAATTTTAATAGGAACAGAAATCTGGATATGTAACAAGGAGATCCGAAATGGGAGGAATGTGTCCATTACCTTTACAAAGCAAAGAAGAAAGCAAATTCTTAAAACAAGTTTATGATTTGTTTTCAAAAACAAATTTATATTTTCCATTAGTCAAAACTTTTTACTACTGATGTCAGCATTTTTTAGAATGCGCCATGGAAGACCGGAAGTCTTTATGATATTGCCTTTTGTGGTTTAGTTCAATGCGGACAGCACATATTTACCATAAATGTAAATTTTATGAAATTATTTTTTTAAGATATGCTGTTTTCTTTTTCGAATCGAATAGAATCAGCGTAATAAAAATACGTAAAACTTGACCTTATTTGGTGCGTGGGTGCGTATGAGTGTGTCATATGTCTGTCGTACACATGACGTATACGTTTTCTGGAATCAAACACATTGATGAAAATATTTCAGAGGATTGAAAAGGAAATTCGACAACATTTAAAACAAATAGTCAATGACTGTGTATACGTTTATAGCAATTTTTAATTTACTTGTATTTAATAGGTCACAATATTGGAAGGTATTGGCATGTCGTGGTCCTAAAGTAGTAATGTTACATACCTATATAGCTGGCTTGCGACAGAACTTTCGTTCCATAAGCCGAGCTTAAAAGAGATTTCCTGGCGCGACGGTCTTTTGCGCAGGTTTTCCAGTTTGAAAGATCATATTCGGCAATGTTGTCTTCCATTTGATCTTTCCATCTTATTCTTGGCCTTCCCCTTCTGCGTGAGCCGTCAGCTGGTTCGCTTTTACATGCCTTTTGGGCTGGGGCATCTTCATCCATTCTCACAACATGACCAACGTAGTCGCTGCAGCTCAATACGTCTAACACTGCCGATGTCTGAGAATAGGTGGTATAGCTCAGGGTTCATTCGATTCGACTGATGTCATATTTTAGTTATGGCGGTACCAAGGTATATACAATTTTTGACTACCTCGAAGCTGTAGTTCTCAAGTTCCACAGTTGTCTGCACAGAGTCTACTGGACGTCTTGCGCGTTGATACCATCAGTTTGTTCTTCTCGCCGTTTACTGCCAGACCCACTTTGGCAGACTCCTTCTCCATTTGTTCAAAGGTGACTGTTGCCGGTCTCAATGTTCTATCCATTATGTCATCGGCGTAGGCGATGTCGAATTGGCCTCGTATGACCGTTTCCAGCTGGATGTTAAAAAGGTCACACGACAAACTGCTACCTTGTCTGAATCCTCGTTCGGTGTTAATGGGTTCCGAGAGGTCCTTTCCGACTTTTACTGTTTATGTTGTGCCTGCTAAAGTTATCGTGCATAGCCGAATTAATTTCGCAGGAATGTCAAATGCAGACATGGCTGTAAACACCTTTGAACGGATAGGGCTGGTCTGAAGCCGCAGATTCGCAGATCGTGGTCCTTTATACGTTTGCGGGCGTCGGCAACTGGGGGAACTCGCGGCACATAGCAGCTCGCTATTTCAATGGTCTGTGCATATTTCAATCCGCAATATTTAAGATATAGGTTGGAAGATTTGCAATGTCCTTGTCCTATGATGCTTTGTATTGTAAATAGGTTTTTGTGTTTGATAGAAACATTATTGCAGAAGCGGTGGACCGAGGTGTCTCATCGATGTGCAAATTTCACGTGAGATTTGTATATTTTAAAATGTTTACCTTTTGTTGAGAGCTATCAAATTGGTGGACCGATACTTTCCATTTTCAAATATTATCTTATAGACCGAAGTAGTGCAAATTTTGGATGAAATTTATTTGGTCCAAATAACTTGGGGTCTAAATCATTATTTCAATTTTTACCATTAAAAGGCCAAACCAAATCGGAGTTTCATTCCAAGTTTTATGGAAATATTTTTGTTTTAAAAATTCTGACAATTTGTGGGAGTTGTCACAAAGTATTCATTCTGTAAACGATTGCTCCCACCTTCCGACATATTCCCATGCTCCATTCTTCCGTAATTTGAATACGAAAGTTACAAATTTTCAAATGTTTGCCCTTTGTGAAAAATCTGATATAACTCAATAACTTGGTCTATGGCGAATTTGTCCCACGTAATTACAAAGAGCTTTTTTTAGTATTTATTAATATTATTAATTTAAATGTCATCCACTTCCTCAGGATACATTAGCAACTTCTCTGTCGATCGATCATATTGAAAAAAATATTTGTTCGTCTTTCGATCCCATTAGTCGAGATATAAGATTGATGTATTTGTACTGCTTACATACTTTCATGGAAATTCAAAATCATATACATTTTGTGCTCAGTTTTCCCTTCCATCTGTCGAAAGTGAAAACTAATTTGCTCATTATTAATGTGAGCATTTCAGCAACAGTTTATTGTCACATTAACACCACTGGCTTGCTTGTAGTGGTTCATTATGGCCAGCATTGAAACGGTGTCCATACTAAGTTGTGAATTAAATTAATTTTCACTTAACGACTTGGGTCGTAATTAGCACTGAGGACATCAATATATTACATGCTAACAGCATATTTAAGTCACAAGTATTAATTACTATGTTCAACACACACACTAATATATAACCATGTACCAGTTCTTTTTGAAGTTCACAAATGCATTTCCACACCATGACAAGGCTAAGGAACAAGAATAAGTCTGGAAGCCAAAGAAATGGACAGATACCGGGATTTTAAATATTCCAGTCACATTTTGGTTGCGTATGTGTCTCTTTGGATGTGATTGGTTGCTTTCTTCTAAACTATATTCATTTTTTATTGCCAATAAGATTCAAATGTTCTAAAATCTTATTACAGTTTTATTTCCAGTTATTTCCCCTTTGGAGTGCTCAACACATACTAGAATTTCTGTCAAACAGTTTACTTGCTTATCTTTTTTAATTTAAAAATTTAATTACACACATTTATTTCTTAAATATTATTACATACTCAACATTACAACATGACAGTTTTAAAACGAAAACAAACTTCATTAATTTTAATGGCACAACAATTGAGATACGCCAAACAATGGTAGTCCTGGCTGTTAAAGGTATCTCGTTATTCAAGTAAAATTTCAATTGTTTTGTGAAAACAAAAACGAAATACATTTAAATATACTCAAGTCAAATTACGCATGACTTTGACATATACGACATATTCATATGAAAACGACAGCTGCAGAAATTTTCAAAACTGAATTTCATTCAGGTAGAATGTGTAAAGTTTAAATGGATTTGAAAACGAAATGTTG
>NW_026885455.1:0-66912 GCF_032173495.1 Musca vetustissima
ACGTCATATTGCTGTATCTTTAACTTCAAAAATTCCTGAATGGAATATATGAAACCAAAATTGCACCGTTTAAAAGCACCGAACTATTACGGGTATTTTATATGTTCACCTCATGCTGAAAAGTAGAAAGCCCAACCTTCAATATGAGGAACCTATTAACACAAAAACAATTTAAATAATAATTTAAAGCTCTTTTATTCACATGTGGAATTATTGAATCGTCGACTTTATATACTCCCGGCTAATGATGTTACATACACATTGCTACGGCAAAAATGTGCCTCATCCAATAATTGGTTTTACACCCCATGTTTCTTTGGACCAAATCAGTTTCAGACAATTTGCTGTCGATTTACAGATGATTGTATGTCCGGCCGCCTGGTGCGCACGATAACTCTCGGAGGGAGTAACCAATTTCATACAAACGTTGCACATCATAATATTTCCTATCGGTCCTCCCCCCTTTGGTACCTCCCACACAAAATGTTTCAAATTGTGTTAAATTGTGCAGCCCCAGAAGTTTGTACGGCGCGAAATATTGGTCCTAGACCCACATTTAAGTATACCGATCGTCAATTCTCGACTAGTTGAGTCGATCTAGACATGTGAGTCCGTCCGTCCGTCTGTCCATTATAATTTGTAAACACGACACAGGCCACAGTTATGGGCCAATCTTCACGAAATTTTGCATGTAGGATGGATTCTGGCCAATGAAGGCCCCTATTGTTTTTTAAAAGATCGGTTAATATTTAGGGGATGAAATGGACCAAAAACATTATTTTTGTCCGTTTTTCTGGTCGCTCCAGAGGCCACAATTATGATCCAAACACCGCGAATTTTTCCATGGAGAAGGGGATCGGGTCAAAGAATAAGCATGCATGTTTTGATAAAGATCGGCCAATATTTAGCGGGTCAAATGGACCCTGACTTTTTTGTGAAAAATGACAAATTGTGTATTCTATAGCGTATATATTTACTCCTGAAGGACATAGAGCCGAGAAGTTGATAGTATATCCAAGAGGAGTGGTTGGCCTTTAAATTAATACCAATTATATTGTCGTATGTACTCCGATGTGGAAGTTACACTTAAATATTTACTGGTGCTTACGTACTGAGATATTATTTAGTAACCCATTACCACACTAGAGAGCGGAATATAGCGCTGATCGCTTTGAAATTCTCCATGAGATTCCAGTTGTGGTCAAGGACAACGCCTATAAATTTCTGTAATTGTCAGATAATAATTTTGGGATGAAATGAACCGATAAAGGGCTGTACTGAATATTAGTAATAATCGGAATATATGTTAGTGTAAGAAAGAGGTGCTGTTAACCCCTAATCAGGCAAGAGGGTGCAAATATCACGACATATTTCCCATGTTCGGAATAAACATCCGCAGAAAGTTAGAGTTCCGTGGTAGTTATGTAGGGTATCGTATGGTCGGCCCCGTCCGACTATACTGCTCCGCTCACTGGTTTAACTTGTTTTCTTGTATAAATATTATTCGTCTTGACCTAATGTTTATAAAAATATATGGCCGCATGAAAAGTTTAATTGCATTCGAATATTCCTTTGTCGCTTTATAAGAAGATGCGTCGTTAGAATGACCCTGGTATTTTGAAGGCATTAACCGCACTTCGGGTTCTCGGGGTATAAAAAACATCTAAACATTTTTAATAGGTCCATGGTTACCTACCCATGTGGGTTTTATGGTCCTAGGTGAATTATCCCATCGTATATTATCTGATTTTTGGGGGCCATAGGTTTTTTTTACAGAAGTGACAGGTATTTGGTATTTCGATTTCTCCAAACCAAATTTTCCAATCGGACTAACTGTCTGATACATACCATCCTGTCGAACAATTTAAAATGTAGGCTCATGTTTTGACACAGCTCCTCTATGAGGCTGGTCGGTATTGAATCATGTTGTAGGTACAATCGAATATATAGATATTTATAATTCATTGTGAACATAAGTTTTAAAGTTTTCGATTGGAATTTTATAAGCTTAAATGAGTCGTTTATTTTGAAAATGGTTTAACCCTTTCAGTGTTTTTGTCGAATATATTCGACATTTAAAAGTACTCTCCTTCTTTGCGATTTTTCGGTTATCCGATGTACCGTTTCTATTCATGCTTTTGTTTTTGCTGAAAGACAGACGAAACTGGCCGAGGGTTAAAATGAAAATTATTATTTTTTTCTACACTCTGTGCCTTTATATGATTTTGAATACAAAATTTTAGATTTTTATTCCGACAAAATTTTTTTTTGACACTGAAAGGGTTATAAATGTTTGGGTTTGATTTGTTTCAAAAATATTGGTATGTGTTATTTATTTTGTTTGTAGCTTGTGCCCTAAAATATCGACAAAAACCAAAATTTGTATCAGAACCTAAAATGGACTTAAGGGGACCCCCCCATTCTCGGGGTCAACAATTTTGTTGATATAATTCGAATCTACACTAATTAAAGAATGTCCCTACAAATTTTAAAATGAAAATCTCAAGAACTCTTGAAGATATAGCGGATTTATTGTGTCAGCATCAAGTGACGGCTGAAGGGCTTCTCAAACTTTAAACGCGTTTTTCTCTAAATTTTTTTTGCGAATGGCGGGCACGATAACTCAAAAACTAATAACCCAATCGATTTCAAATTTTTACACGTTTCTCTGTGAGTGTATAGTCAATCGGTGAAGATCTTCCTTATTTTTTAACTTTGGTTTTGGTAAAAAATTGGCGATTTTCCAAAAATATTTTTTCAAAGATCCGCCATTTTGTTAATTTTAGAGCGAAGTCAATAATCCTAGTTCATACGAGAGCCAGACATGTACTCTTTCTAACACCGTTGGAATTTTCGGATTCCGATGTTCCAGTGAGGAGTTATCATGCCCGCCATCAAAAATAAGGGCTTTTCTTTAATTACAAAAAACAACAACAAAACAACAACAAAAATTTTTGTAAATTTTTTTTCTTCAATTTTAAATCTTCAATTATACATGTGTAAAGCTACAAACCTTAACAAGTATTGGTATTGATTTACCAGCCCATTGAAAATCTTGAAAAATAAAAATCCCGAAGGGGAGGGGGTTCCTTAAAGCACTTTCAAAATAAACGACTCCAATGTATATCTGTTCCGGACAGAATCAAGTGCATGTATTCCTAGTTATAAGACAACACGAATATTTCGGTATTGCAACGATTATTAATCCTTTGCCGTATCTAATACCGATAACCTTTCACTTTTGATAAAACATATACATTTTTTTCGAAAACTGGGTAACTTAAAATGTTATGGAAAAGTTTGCTACGCTTATTTCTAAGTAAAATCAAATTTTAGGAAAACCCCCTTGCTATTTTCATAATTTGATATGTATCCGCCTGGCATTACATGTATCAGTGACTAAAAATAACATTAACTATTGACCCAAGGATAATTTGTATTGATGACACCCGAAACAAAACAGAAAAATAACCTCATTCACCCTAAGACCCCCATAACCTAATAAAATGAAACCAGTGACCCAAATTTTCAGTTAGAAAAATAATAATAAGCAAATGGATTGAATATTCAGTAGAAGAAAAAATAAAAAAATGCCTAAACCAAATAACAACATTAAGACACGCTACAATACACTTTGAGAGCAACAGGCTAAAGTGTAGCAACAAAAAAGCAAAGGCATGAGAAAAATGGTAAGAAAAAATGTTCTAGAGTAAACAAATGAAACGTCGTTGTCGTGCCTAGCTATAGCTAGTAAAACTTGTTGCTTTCAGGGGCACATGGATACACAATGCCAAGAACAACATACCACACACACACTCCCTCACATACACTAAGCAATAAGTGAGGTGGTACTGCTACCACACTACTGCTACGACTACTACTGTCAAGGTCTTAAGTCGTCTGTGTGCCACTTTGAATACACATTTTTACCCTCATCACGACAATTTGATTGCCACCATAGCCTTGTCCCGTGTCCTGGGTATTACTTTCGATTTGTTTTTTCTACTTTAAGTCTTAAAGTCTGCCATAGATTGTCTGACTTGTCGATGACGATGATGATGAGGACAGCGAGGACGAAAACGACGACGATGATGAAGGTGAAGAGCTTGAGAACGACAACGATATGGTGGTGGTCGGCACGAGCCACATGTTGTTGATGTTCGTTCTCTGTTCTGTTCATTTATTATGTTGAGGCCATCTCCATAATGTCCCCAATCCCCTTCCTTCCACTTCTCAACTTATTATTATTGTGGGTTATTCAAAATCGGTTTGTTTTTGTAGCGGCATTTGAATGTGAGCGTGGTGTGTGTGTTTGTCTGGGTGTGGGAATGTTATGGTGGTTGTTAGATTAAAGTATTTCGTCTCGTTATTTTCATATCTATACACAATATTATTTACCAAGAAAACGAAAAAAAGAAGCGGCTCCCTCTTATTTATGGTCATATAATAAGGACGAAACAATATTAAAACATTTCTTGAGTATTTCGCTTTAGAATTTCGGCGAGTTTTTGTTGTTTTCGGTTGCCATAGATTCTTCAATATTAATAAAGTAATTATAAAAGCATATTTTTTGTTTCGTTGGTTGGTTGCTGCGCTAAAAAATTCAAATTATGTTAATAACAATGAGTAAATTGGGAAAATTTAAGCCACAGGCCTTCTTATGTATGTGAATGAATGTGAAGATTAATAGAGCTCAATATAGTTACAAAAAGAAGACAAATGAAGTTATTATTGGATATTGTGAATATTGAGTAAATAATAAATAATGTTTATTGTGAGCCTATGGGCTAATTATGAACATTTAAGGATATTAACACTGAATGCCTGTGGGTTTTTAATTTTGCAAGACAATGATCTCAAAATGGGTATTGGATTTTTTCTTCTTTATTAATTATTAAATTTTGGTTTTTTCGGTGTTTCTGGACACGCTTGGCCCGATTTGGCTGTTTTATATTTTGGGATCTATGTTTTGTATTTGTCCCCAATATAAAGAAACCAACATTTTTATTTGTTTAAATTTTACAAAAACTTGACTTCAAGTGGCTGTAATTTACTATTCCTTGTGGCCTATGGGTTGCAAAATATCCTTGGAAAACATAACAAAGATAGGTCAACTTCATAACTATGTACCTGTACGGACCAAAAATGTGGCCCGATCTTAACCCTACTTCTCAAACTTAATTTGCATTCCAAATTTCAAGTTTTTAGTTCAATCCATTCACATGCTATGATATTGTACCAAATTAAGTACATTTTAGTACTTTTCGGATAGTTATAGTTCGAATTTCCTAAAACCTTTTGCTACACCTATCCTACACTCCATCAGCGACCACCAAACCTTTTGTGCTGCACAAAGCTATAACACCTTGACAACATATTTGCGTAGGGTATAACAAGTGAAACAGTGTCAGTCGGTGTTGCCCACAGATATATACCCTTTGCCAATGCTTTGCGGGGGTCTAAAAGTAATAAGTTTTTATCAAATAGTTGACCATCTTTGGGGATGTATCAGAAGAGGTTGCCTTATAGACCCCATCGTATGATTTAATGTGCGATTCTCCATATAATGTTTACAAGTTTTCAAAATGTTGACGCTTTCTGGGGGAGGTACTAGAAGGAGTGGACCCATACGCCTCATCTCCCACCAAATGGTGGCATGATTAAGAATTTAGGTTGTACAAAGTTTTGTTTGAATGGGATGATCTGTTTGCATGATATTATGAAATGCATTTTCAGCTCAATTTTGACCATTTTGTAGGGGAGGTATCAGAGATAGTGGACCGATATTCCCAATCTTCGAACTTAAACGAAGTTTGGAAGAAATACTTCGTTAAAGGCGTCGAAATTGCGTTTCGAAAATAAAACACAAACGTTTTAGTTTCTAGTTTTAGAATTTTATTGATATATTAAATATAAATAATAATGGGGAAAATAAAGAGAATCCGGAAGAACAGATTACGAGTAGCGATCGAGATGAGAAGGAGATAAAAAATATCATCGCACCTGCTAGTCTATCTAGTATATTTATAAATCGACTTCGAATTGTTCGAAACGAATTTGGTGCAAATGGGGTCTAAAACATGTATATATATATTTTTTTTGCCGTATCAAAGTGTATATACCATACCTTCATTTACCATAAGACCGAGGGTGTAATGACTTTGATTCCCCCGGATGAATATACTGAATAAATTTCGGGATGCGTTCACACCGATTGTCAGGGGTCTTCTCCGTTTGAGAAACCTACAGAGAATGGAATATGAAAAATAAGAAGTCATTTGATGTCAAGTTGGGATTTTACGGTGAATGGCCCTTAAGCTCTACTCTTTGGCCGGTCAATGGAACTCTACGTTTAGATTGGTTTTTCAAATTTCTATCTTGAGCCAAATAAATTGTGGTGTACCACTGCGAAATAGATAGAGCTCGCAATATTAAGATAGAGCTTTGAACTATTGAAAATAGTATATATTGTTCCACGTTTTGGTATAGGCCTCCATATAATCATACCGCCGGTGCGTTTAAGGGTTCGAGATTATTCCAAATTAATATATTAAAGTGATGTGACCCCAATTAAGCAAAATACATATTTAATTCGTTTCAATATCCTTAAAGGTTAACGTTTCAAAATCTACAAAAAAGTGTTATACTTTTTCTCATGAATTCAATTTTACCTTTTTACTTCCATATAATACATCAAAAAGGCTGTGGACAATAATTAAATACAGATTTCCGGCTTTAGCCAACATCAAACATCACCACTATCCCCATCAGAATTATCCCCCTTACCACCACCATACTTAAATGCTGATTGTGTGCAAATGGCAAATTAGAGTGACAATTGTAATACCACAAAAGAGGATATTTGATTTTGATGTGTCAGTCTTGTTTAGATGTGTTTGATACTTCCAGGGATTTGTTAGTTATTGTTGAGCAGGATACCATATAGTGTCCCTCACACACACTCAAAGGTCTTTGGCAAACATAATAAAATAGCTGGTGTTTTATTTTTTGCACAACATTCTGAGCATAAAATGGAAGAGACGACGTGTGGTATTCTACAGGAACATAAAATAAATCAAGTATACCACTATCAAGTATGCGGTACACATCGTCAGAGGTCGTCCTATGTCAAACTGTAATACCCCAAAAGGGACATTTGTGTCAACTGCGTGTATGTGGAAACCATTAACAATACGGAGGACATACATACACACATATCGTATACTTACGGTTAAGTTTCAATGGCAAATAAATTATTTCATATAATTTACGATATAATAAAATTACAAGAAGAAATTATGTTATATGTTTTTTGATGGGGGTGGATGTGTGAGTGTGTCTTATATGTATGTGTGTACAACTTGTTGCAAAAGAATCATTTGTAACATTTGTAACATAGGAAAAAGGAAACAACGTAAAGGTGAAATTGTTGTTGATTTGTTGATTGTTGATTTGTCTGTTCGCAAAAGTTCTGCTGGGGATAATTATTATTTGTTGATTGAGGGTATATATGATAAAATGTATAATTGAAGTGTAAAAACTTTATTTGAAAAAAGTCAAATTGTAAATTTCTAACGGGAAACGGCCTATACGGGCTTTTATACACTATCCTATGTTAATTATAGAATAAGAAAAGCTTAGCTCGACTCATCAGGATACAAAAACCGGGGGATAATATCATCGTTAGAGATTCTCGATAGACAAATTCCTTTTAACAGATTTATCCTGGAGTGGAGATGTCTACGCATCTTCCTTTGTGCGATATTCTCTAAAAAATGTCTAAGGACTGGACAGTTTAGTTTATTGTTCACTCAACAGTTTATTTGTTCACTCAACACTCAGTTGTTCAAAAATATCAATTGTCTGCTATTATATAGTTATATAGCTAGTTACTTGGTGATCTAGTTACTTCATATCCCAAAAAGGAACACAAAATATACTGTTGGATTTTTTCGTCAATTGAAAAAGTTGTCTATGTACATCATAGCAATTCAGTAGTTACTGGTAATGCAAATCGACTATCGAAATGATTGTATACTGGTAACGTAGGCCGGGGGCAATTGACTTCCCCAATGACATACCCATGTTAAATTCACCAGTCTAGGGCATGAAGTGGTAACTAGTGGTACTTACAGGTAATTAGTAAAATATCTAGTTCATCACCAGTTACTCGAACTACTGGGCAGTTAAATACAGTGTAAAAATTAAGCTTTGCGAACCTATCAGACTGTCCATTAAAATTACATATACGCGACACAACTGGACCGTGTAACAGAAGAAATTTTTTACGAATAATATGAAAAATATGTTTTCCCTGTTAAGTTGAACAGGATATAATTGTCGAAAAACGTTTTTATGTATGCGCTTAGGGGATTACATATTCTATATTAAATGGATTTTCCAGAGCGATGTAAGTAAAGTAGGTAGAGGTCATTCATCAGTTATGAAATCTGAAATGTATATTATAGACATATCCTCCACTTTAAAAACTTTAATATATATGTTTTTTGATCTGAATTTTTATAACCATATATATGCAACTAATCACGTATTCCCGATTATTCTAAATAAGCAAAATATTTTAATTTTTTATTTTCAGAATTGAAAATTATACAATCAAAAAGTTAAAAAATCTACGAGAGACCTTTGGATGGTAAGGTAGGTATACAATTTTACCCTATAAACATGAAAAACATCGTATCTTTTTCCACGCATTTTTTAAACCAAATGCAGGTTGCAGATATTATTAAATTTAGATGAAACATGCCCAAATCTATTAGCGCCAGGAATTGAATGAATTGCTTAAGGAAAGCAGCCCCTTCCTCTCATTCTCAATTTAAAATTTCGACGATTTTCAATTGACTGACAAATGAATATACATTATGTTAAAGAATTGTAACTTTGCAAACATGTATTTGAAGACTTCAAGAAAATTTATTCTTTTCGATGGTAAAGAAGAGTAAATATTTAAATCTGGTATGAACTAGGCTTTTTACTTTGCTCAAATTGAAATTGTTAAAATAGAGATCTAAAACTATTTTTGAGCTAAAATCATGCTGGAAAATAAGGAAGATCTTCACCGCCAATAGTAAAAGAAGAAACACATTAAAAAAACATTAAAATGAGAAAAAACACATTCTTCAATGAAAATTATTATAATGTTGAGAAACACTCTCGCCGCCACCTTTCACTTTCACATTAAATCAATAATGTCTTCAAACGTTTTGAATTTTTAAAATGATATTCTTGAGAAGTTATAGGTTCAAATTAAATAAAAACAAAAAAATCGATTTTTTTATATCGATAATGGGGGTTTTCTTTATGATATAATCCATATGTTTGCAGACAAGTTATTTTGAAGTATATACCGAGGGCCAATGTGAGGCATACAAGTGTTATGTGAATACCTATCATCAAAAATGGTCTTATTAGCTTTCGAAAAATATTCCTTGAAGGAATTTTACCACTTCGTTTAAGACACCTACAAACCCGTGTTTTTGAAATAGGTCATTGGGTTTCATGTTAGGACTGTACCAATTCAAATTTCTGACTCCTGAAAAATAGCTTGCAGTTATTGCAATGATTCGTCTTATCTTTTTCGAATTATTCCGAAAATTTTAGGCAACATAAATTTGGAGCTCCATTTAGAATTAGCAGTCCTACTTCGCTCAAGCAGTCGTTTTGCTTCGAACTCGAACAATTTCATTGGATTTGGCTGTTCTTTGAAAAAAATAAATGTTTTAAATTAGTTGTACCGCGAACGTATTTTTATATGCTTTACCACACTGTGGTACAGGTTATTATGGGTTTGTGCATATGTTTGCAACAGGCAAAACAAAAACAGAATATGCATAGAATCACTTTCTGAGTCGACTTATGCTTGTCTGTCCGTCCATGTATTTTTGTGAAAAAGTACAGATAGCATTTATTATCCGATTTGCATGAAATTTGGCATAGGCCACTTTTTTGGTACAAACCTATCGAAATTGGAGAAAATCGGCCCAGATTTATATATAGCTCCCATATATATTTTCGTCCGATTATATGTAATTGGTGATCCAAACTCCCAATATTGGTCCGATTGAGACAACTTTTTGCAGATAGTACTAAATTAGGAACTAATAGATGCATTCGAAGTTTTGTTGAAATCGCTTCAAATTTATTTATAGCTCGCCTGATTTTATGTAAATGGAGCACCGTACTGCCAACATTTGAAATTATTACAGATTGACGTTCTGAAGTTTTGTTGAAATCGGTTCAGATTCACATATAGCTCCTATATATTTTCGTCCGATTTAATGCCAACGGTTCACCTATATATCATTCGATTTGCACGAAATTTGTCATAGGGTACGGAATTAATGATGTGTGTAAAGGATGATGATGTGTGTAAAGTTTCGTAAAAATCGGTTCAGATTTAGATATAGCTTCCATATATATTTTCGAGCGATTTTATGTAAATGGTGCACCAAACTCCTATGTTTGTCCGATTGACACGAAATTTTGCTCATCGTATCAAAATGAGACTAGAATGACGTTACTGCGTTTTTTTTAATTGGTACAGATGCAGACATAGCTTCCATATAGTTTTCGAACGTTTCTCTGTTAGACACAGTGCGGTATTCCAAATAGCGTTTATCAATTTTACTTTTAATTAATTTACAGAAATTTGTCCCATTGTACGCAAACGACTCCCAATCTGCCCGAATTAAATTAAATTTAGCATAGGTTTGCAGAATGGCATATGTTCGGTCGGTTCACATATAGATAAAGATAATATATTTCATTTAGTTCCATTATATGTCACTGTTCCATTGAAAAAGCGACATCTATTAGGATACATTGTCGAATATACCCAAAGTGGTGAAAGAAGGTATTATATAGTCGGCCAGTCCGATTTTACTACATTCATTACTGGTTCAAAAATGTAATTATAACTAATCGACACGAGTCGTTTTTAGGAGATTGTCAAATTGTGAGAAAACCTCTGTTCTAAGACCAGTATCATCGCCACACAAAACTTACATTTTGTTACTTGTTTATTTTATTCAAGGATTTAGAATAAATCAAAATATCAAGATCTCTAGTCGAAAAAGTGATTTTAAAATCGGCATTTTATATCGAGAATGGCATGTTTGGGGTTCATTTAAATTACACTTTTTGCAACTTGAAAATCTTGAACGAATCGGGACCGCCAAAAACTGAAAACTTATGATGATGGAAGAAAAATCCTAGGTGGATTTTGAATTATTATTTGGGTTTAAAACCAAAAATTTTCAAAAAATACGAACGTCTATCACATGAGCATTGATTTACACCTTAATAAGATTTACACATTTTGTTTTTAGATGTAAATGTGTGTGGCCTTGCGATGTCCTTGTGGAACACTACACCTCTGGCCAATTCTGTCCGTTTCGGGTCAATTGTAAATGGTTTAAAATCTTTTTATGGTCGATTTTTAGCTCCTGGGCGATGTTACGACTGCTAACATGCCGGCCAACTTTGATCATTTCTCCGATTGTATCGACACCTACCTGTGCGAGGTGCATTTTTAACATAAACAATTCCTGAACGGAATCTACGAAAACAAATTTGCACATAATTGGCTGTATCGGAACCATAAATACCATTCACAATTTTAGTCGCTTGGCTTGCATTTTCACCTTTGTCAAAGAAAAACTGTAAATTGTACCGAATTTTCTCTTTGTTCAATTCCCTTTTCCCAAACAAAAAACAGCAAAATAATTTATTTTACTGCGAAATATCACCCTTCCAACGAGCATAAATCTAAAATTGTTTGATCAATACTTTATGAGAAATCGATCAGTACAGCCATCGGCCGAAAACATAATGCATTTCCCCAACCTAATATATTAGCAAT
This sequence comes from Musca vetustissima, assembly GCF_032173495.1. Lineage (NCBI taxonomy): Eukaryota > Metazoa > Arthropoda > Insecta > Diptera > Muscidae > Musca > Musca vetustissima. Next base: position 11,882 of record NW_026885455.1, read on the forward strand.
ATCGAACTATTGTTGTAGAATCTACAACAATAAGTAGCCATTCTGTATGTCCCACATTTAACACTACCCCAATACACCACTTGATATGATGCTTCTCTTAATTATAGTTATACACAATTTTCTTTATACTGACATGTTTACTGAAGATTTTTATACCCTACACAACTATGTTGTCAGGGTATTATAGCTTTGTGCAGCCCCAAGAGTTTGTAACGCCGCGAAATATTGGTCCTAGACCCACCTTTAAGTATACCGATCGTCATATCTCGACTAGCTGAGTCGATCTAGACATGTGTGTAAGTCCGTCCGTCCGTCTGTCAATTATAATTTGTAAACACGATACAGGCCGCAGTTATGGACCAATATTCACGAAATTTTGCATGTAGGATGGGTTCTGCCCAATGAAGACCTCTATTGTTTTTGGTAAAGATCGGTTAATATTTAGGGGATGAAATGGACCAAAAACTAAATTTTTGTCTGATTTTCTGGTCGCTCTAGAGGCCGCAATTATGGCCCAAACACCGCGAATTTCTTCCTGGAAAAGTGGATTGGGCCAAGGAATATGCATGCCTGTTTTGATAAAGATCGATCAATATTTAGCGGGTCAAATAGACCCTAACTTTTGTGTGAAAAATGACAAAATTGGTATTCTATAGCGTATATATTTACTCCTGAATGACATAGAGCCGAGAAGTTGATAGTATATCCATGAGGAGTGGTTGACCTTTAAATTGATACCAATTATATTGTCGTATGTACTGGGATGCGGGAGTTACGTTTAAATATTTACAGGTGCTTACGTACTCAGATATTATTTAGTAACACATTACCACACTGGAGGCGGAAATACAGCGCGGATCGTTTTGAAAATTTCCATGAGGATCCAGGAATTGTCAAGGATAACGCCTATAATTTTCGGTGATGACCAGATAATAATATTCGGATGAGGTGGACCGAAAACTTAATTTTTTGTGTTTTTTCTAGTCCATATATAGTCCACAATTGAAAGTCGAACATCATAACACAACCCACCGTGACGGGAATCTGGACAAGTAATTAGAAGGGATTTACTGAATATTAGTTATATTTGTTGACCTCTAGTCGGTCAAGAGGGTGTAAATATAGCGAAATATTTTCCATGCTCAGAATATATAACCACAGATAGTTAGATTTTCGTGGAAGTTGTGTAGGGTATCATATGGTCGGCCCCGTCCGACTATACTGCTCCGCTCACTGTTTTTTTTTCAATTTTTGGTTATTTTTATTTTTTACATGTTTTCTATTCATTACAATTAGTAAAACAAAGTACTAGATAATCTAGTTAATTGTTTTTAATAAGACTTCCATAACAGAAAAGTGATGTAAAAACCCCCGATGCACTCAGCTGCTTACATTTACTGCCTTAAAAATATGTTTCATCAAGATCTAGTAACAGAAAAAAAACAAAAAAGCTTTCAAAAGTAAATGTTTGTAAGCGTTGTTAAAATAAACTGCATTTTCTAAGAATCATTCACTTTGCTGCTTTGCTGAAATCCTCACAAAGAAAAAAACTTTCCTCCAATTAAAAAATCAACCAACAAAAATGAAAGATTTAATTAAAATATGTTTTTTCTTTTGAAATGAGATAGGATTCTTTGTTTCGGCTAATTTTTTGTAAATGCTGCAGAAACAAACCTTGAACTATTTTGGTAAAGTGTTGGAAATCTTTAAATGGGTGGTAATATACATTCACTTTGACGTGGATATATCCTGTTGCAACTCTGATTTTGCCCACTGAAATAGCCATGTGGGTTTACCATGATGAGTAACAGGATTACAAGCCAAATTATGTTGAAACTCTTACATGGAACCGCTATAAATATCCTTCCATGTTATGATTTTTATCTTGTTATGATTTTTTTAAATAACTCTTCTTACTGGCATACATTATATTTACATACATACATATTGAGAAAGGAAAATCAATCTGTAACTTTTAATCACATTTTCAACTGTAATTTTCCTACTGAATGCCGTTGCCGTTGATTCTTGCATAAAACGAAAGTATTTTTCATCATAGCCTGTCTTGGAGTGCATGTTTTGTTTGAAAGTAATTTCAGTCCAATTATTTTTTTGTTACTCTTGCCCCCTCCCCGCCCTTAGTAAGCTTAAATAACAACAGCAACAATCATTCAATGGTATTGAATAATGATCAACTATAGAAAACGAAAATGCACTCACATGCATATTTACACATACCATCTTATTATAGACAAACAACGCACACACACATATGCACACCCTCACTCATATTTATCTCGGTGTCCGTAGCAGAAGTTCGTGCCATTGTCTTTAGGGGGTGTTTGTTCTTACTTTTTCGTTGGAATGACAAACAATGATTTTGACATTTTCAAAAATCACAGACTATTTCTGTTTACAGTCACTTGCATTATTCGCATTCCTCCTCGCTCACTCTCTCGTCCTCTCTTTCTCTCTCTTTTAATTTTTGTTCAATACTTTGCAAAGCTGTAACAAAAGCAAAAATCGACAAAAAACGTAGGAAACTTAAAACCCTTTTTGTTCTGCATGTTGGCGCTTAAGGTCATAATGTGAGGAAGTTCTGATGCGAATGGAAGAGATTCATCTTTGGCATTATTATACGATGCTCTGGAAAGTCCAATGGTAACTTGAACGGTCTAAAACACACAGACTCTTACACATACTCGTTTAACTATTTATATACTAGTGGAGAATCTCTTCTCTTTTGAATGTATGAGGAGATTAATCTTTACTGTGCTCGGTTGTTAGTCCTTTTGAAAGTCATTGAGTTTTAAACAAACACACCCACACACACATCCCCACTCACATGCATTGACTTCAACTGTGAAAAGATGTTCCTCATTTCAGGCATCACTGGCATCACGTCGTATAGTGAATGACTTATAAATCTTTAAATATAAATCATGACGCCTGCATTAGTTGTGAAAATGTATTTCGATATAAAAGTATGTGGAGAGGATACGACAATTTATACAACAGTGCATGTGCGATGTTGAATAGAGAAATTTGCATCATCAATATTTTTATAGAAAGGACAATTGTTTTTAAATATGTTCTTAAAGGGTTCTTTAAAAATATTCCTTAATTTATACATCCTTTATTATTCCCTTAAAAATATTCCTTAAAAATCTTTAGTAGTACTTGGAAATTATTATTATTTTTACTATTATTTTTTATATATAAAAAAAATATTTCAAATCCACGCTTGCAGGCCAAAGTATTCTTCAAAGTAGTCTCCAATATTCTTCAAATATATTGTCCCGAAAAATATTTCCTAAAAATCCACGCTCCTCGAAAAATGTTCCCCAATCCTCCACGTTTTAACTCTACAAATAATAGATTGAGGAAAAGGAAATTAATTATTTTTTCGCCAGATCGATTTCTCGTTTAGTATCGATCAAACAATTTCAGATTTATGCTCGTTGGAAGGGTGACATTTCGCAGAAAAAACAAAATATTTTGCTGTTTTTTTTTTTTGGTGCATTCAGTTGTGAGTTATAGGATGTCAAAAATGGAAGTGAACAATGAGAAAATTCGATACATTTTACAGTTTTTCTTTGACATAGGCGAAAATGCAAGCCAAGCGGCCAATATTGTGAATGGTGTTTATGGTTCCGATACTGTAACAGCTTATTATGTGCAATTTTGGTTTCGTAGTATGTATAAAGGTCTTAAAAAAATCTGTAGCCTCAGATATTCTCAGGAAATTTTCCATTTATTGCTCGAGCACTATTCCATAGAATTTCATGGCTGTAACCTCATGGACCTCGAATAACATTAAAAATCTTCGATTTGTCAATATCTTCGATTATAAAAGCTCACTTGTATCCTCAAAATTTTTCGGAAAAACTTCGCAAAAGTCAACGTATGAAGGCTCCAATAGTCCTCAAAAGCTAATATCGGTCCACTCCTTTTTGTACCTCCCCTACAAAATGGTAAAAATTGGGTTAAAAATATAATTTTATAATATCATGCGAATGGACTATCCGATTTTAACCAAGCTTTGTACAACCTTTCATCTTTACCAAACCTAGACTATGTCCGAAGTTGAGACCCATTGGTCCACTCACTCTGGTACCTAACCCACAACGGGTCAACATTTTTATTCAATATTTATAAATTCAATATAAGGTGAATGGAATGTCCGATTTTAACCAAACTTTACCAAGTATACATCAAATCTGATGTTGGGACCCGCTATAAACTTGTAAATTTTATTTGAAGATAATTTGATCAACATTAAATTCGAAAACGCTTCGATAAGAACTATAGGCTGAGGGTATATATTTGTCAGCAACACCGACAGATACTATTTCATTTGTTTTTCAAAAATTACTTAAACCCGCGATGCTTTTTTATCAGCTAAAGGACATTGTTAAATATTTTTTAAAAATCCATTTTTTTAACACCAAAAGGACTTTCTTAAAATTGTTGGCTTAACTCTAATTTAGTAATAACGATCAAATTTTTCTGAAATTTTCCAAAGGTAGGTATTTTTACCCTAATTAATGGGAATATATTTTTTCCCATCATGGATAAGTAGTTTTATAACCTTTAAAATGATACCGATTTTATATTAAGCGGATCCGTATATCCGGTTATAACCGGTTACCCGTACCCGAACTTCCGGGTCAAAAAAACGGGTAACCGAGTACGTCCCCCAAGAAAAAAATATTCCCATAATTAGGGTTAAAATACCTACCCTTGGAAAAATTTTCAGAAAAAGCTGATCATTTTACCAAACTAGAGTTGTTCCAAAATTTTTAAAAATCCACGCTTATCCCACTTAAGAAGGGACCTTCTAAATTACCCTTTAAAATCCACGACTATTGAAGGTAAAGGGCCTTCTAAAATATTTTAAAAATCCACGCGTTTAACACCTAAAGGACCTCTTAAAATATTGTTTAAAAATTCACGATTTCAGAACCTTCTAAAATGTTTTTTTAATCGAAGCTTTTAACATTTAAATTACCTTCAAACCAATTTTTAAAAAATCACCGCTTTACACATTTAAAGGACTTTCTAAAATATTTCTAAAAATCCACTCTTAGAACTCCCAAGGGACCTTCTAAAATATTATTTCAAAACCCACGCTGAGAACTCCTAAGGGACCTTCTAAAATATTACTTCAAATTCCACGCTCAGAGCACCTAAAGGACTTTTAAGCTGTTCTTTAAAAAACCAAAAGCATCGTTCAAAATATTTATCTAAAGGACCTTAAAAATATGTTTTAAAAATTCACGCTTATATCAGATAAAGATCCTTCGAAGATATTACTTGAAAATCCACTCTTGTTAATGCTAATGGACCTTCAAAAAATGTATTAAAAATTCTTGAGCAGATGAACTAAAAGTTCCTTCTAAAAACCTATGCCACCTTAAGAACATTGGTGGTATAAGACTTAAAGAAACTTTTGAGAACAGCCCTTAAAAAGCGAGGACTTTTAGAGGATATTATCATATCGTTCATAGTACTCCCACAGAACTTTAATAATTTACGTTTTAGACAGACACACTCACACACAATTACGTTTAAATACTTCTTTACGTAGAGCATAACAACCGAAGGTTAAATTTAAAATGATTTCCAGCTTAATATGAAAATATCACACTGGTGACTCATTTACTCCAACGCACACACACACACACACACACAAATAAACAAAGAACCGACACTATCCAGAGTATTGGCAGAAATACTTAACGTACACACACATGCAAACACCAATTTCCGTAATGTATCGTTAAAACAGAAATAGAATAGTCACCAACCTACGCATACAAACACACACACACACGCACACAGATGTATACATTTGTACACCTTTGGCGTAAATAGTTCTAAATGAAATCACAATTTTCACATTATATTGTTGATTGGTATGGTATGAGTGTGTGTGTGTGTGAAACTCACACATATACATTTATACTTGTGTATATACAATAATACACCCCTGTGGGATATTTGTTCTCTTCCATATGATTGGTGTTCAATAGTTTTGAACTGATTGGCCATTGAATATGGAATGGAAGTATTGCTGTGGTACTACAACAGTATGGACAACGACACAAACACCAACATAGGTTACCTCTGGGTCAAACCACTTTTCGACAAAAACGGAGTCATGCAGTTTGTGACCATCATGCTGGGAGTTGATTATTTCTATGTCAATGAAAGCACAAAGCTATGGTTAACGTTTATACGTTTGAAAGCAATAACAAAAACAACAAGAACGATGTCAACAGGATTGTGTTTGTCCACTGCCATAACCAAATCAAAGTTTAGATGCTTAAAGCGTTCAAACGGAAAAGACCAACGTCAATGTCGAAAGGGGGAAATATCGAAAGTCGCAAATTAAACAGTTGGGAAAGGATAAGGGTAATGTTAATTTTAATCAAATGGAAAATTTAATATTTTACAGAAGCCAAGGTCATTCAAAGTACTTTTTTAATTACACATTATAATGCCCTAATAGTCATTAAAAATCAAGGAAACCCGCACAATTGGAAAATTGGTTATTAATATTCAAACTTATATCATTTAAAGGTCATCGAAAAAATATGATTTAAAAAAGTCCTTTTTATTAGAAATTTGCCTCTTTCTTCTCTTTCGAGTCTAGCTTAATGATCGAAGTTTAACAATGAAAAGGAAAGCCAGTGCGTAGGTTCTTCCCCTTGAGCACGACTCGAAGAGAAAACAATTGAAAAAAAGAACGATGTACTTTAATGGTTCTTGAAAACCTTTTCAAATACCGAAAAGGGGGTATTATAATGAATCTATGTCAAACTAGTGAGCGGAGCAGTATAGTCGGACGGGGCAACCATATGATACCCTACACAACTTCCACGAAAATCTAACTTTCTTTGGTTCTATATTTTTAACTTGGGCAATATTTCGCCATATTTGCACACTTTTGGCCTCTAGAGGTCAACAAATATTACTAATATTCAGTACAGCCAATACTTCAGTACTTGTCCAGATTCTCTTCGCCGGCGGTTGTGTTGTGATGTTGTGTTCGACTCGAAATATCACCAAAAATTATGTTTTCGGTCCACTTCGTCTCAATATTATTATCTGATCATCATCGAAATTAAAGCCGTTGTCCTTGATATTACCTGGATTCTCATGCAAAATTTCAAAGTGATCAGTGCTATATTTTCGCCCTCTAGTGTGATAATGAGTTTCTAAATAATATATGAATACTTAAGCACATGTAAATATTTAAGTGTAACTGCCACATCCAAATACATACGATAATTGGTATCAAATCAAATTAAATTAAAGGTACTCCTCTTGGATATACCATCAACTTCTCGTGTCTATGTCCTTCAGAGGTAAATATATACGCTATAGAATACAAATTTTATAATTTTTCAATTTTTCACAAAAGTCAGGGTACATTTGACCCTCTAAATATTGACCGATCTTCATCAAAACAGGCATGCTTATTCTTTGGCGGATTCCCTTCTCCATGTAAAAATTCACGATGATTGGGCCATAATTGCGGCCTCTGGAGCGACCAGAAAATCAGACAAACATAAATTTGTCGGTCCATTTTCCTCGCTAAATATTAACCGATTTCTACATAAAAAAAAAAAAAATTAGGGGTCTTCATTGGCCAGAACCCATCCTACATGCAAAATTTCGTGAAGATTGGTCCATAACTGTGGACTGTATCGTGTTTACAAATTATAATGGATAGACGGACGGACACACATGTCTAGATGGACTCAGCTAGTCGAGATATGACGATCGGTATACTTAAGGGTGGGTCTAGGACCAATATTTCGCGGCGTTACAAACTCTTGGGGCTGCACAGTGCTATGATACCCTGACAACATAGTTGTGTAGGGTATACAAATGCACTGGAGTGTTAAATAAAGCCAATTCGGTGGAAAAATGCGACCAAAAAATGGTTCGGGTTCATTATGTGACGACTATGTTAAAACATGGAAATAATAAATATATTGATAATTCTTGGCATACGTTTTTCCCGCACTTCAATAACCCGGAAAGCTAAAGTACAGTTACTTTATGGGAAACCCCTTTTTTAAGTAACGATCTATGCACATTTTCAAAAATGTCGTATCTTACCGACGGACATTAATTTTTTCTGATCAGAAATATATGCATTTTATCGCCTATAGGACCTTCAGGATGTATATATTTTTCATGGTTCCGTTAAAAATCTATTGCTATGTTATAAGTATTTTTCAGTCTTCTCGACATTGATTCATATACTCCAGATCTTTTCCGACTTTAAATCACTTAAAGTTATCCTGCATAGGGGTATGTTTTTCATGGGTCCTCTCCATGATTTTTCGAAGTGTGAAAATTTGGGATATGGTGGACTTGCCAGGTCTGTTATTACAATATTGTTGACCATTGAGTTTAGTTGTTCGCACATCGCACTGAATATCACTTTATATGTGATAGGAAGGATACTAATTGCTCACGTTCTTCCTCTCATATAATTGTCTTGATCAATTTTAGGTATTTTGAATGAAACTCTCTTTTCTCCAAGTTTTAATACCATCAGCCTTATGGCCTTATGTTTTTGGACAATTTATAGTCAATTTTCAAATGTCCGCCCGTCTGTCTGGCCGACAGATTTCGTCTAAACATTACACACCGTAATATTTCTTCCAAACATAATCCAATCCAAATCCAATATTGAATCAAACATTGCAGAACCCATTACATTTACAAAATCTAGATCAAGTCCGAATATGGGACCCAATGGTCTACTCCTTCTGTACCTCCCTCACAAATGGTCAATATTTCAAAAATTTATAAATTTAATTTAAAGGGAACAGAATAACAAATTTGATCTGCACTGGATCTGAAACCTCTTTCATAAAAACATATATCTTTTATAAAGTTAATAATAAAATCTGTGTGTAATTCCGAATATTGAGCATTTGTTATTTGTTTTTGGATGAAATCCGTTTCAGACAATTCGGGCTCGATTTACAAATGTCTGTCCGTCTACCAGTCTGGGTGGCTGGTAAAAATTAGTAAGTCTCATGTCTATCGGATCCAAAACCAAATTTGCACATCAACATATTTGTAGCCACTCCTTTCGCCGCAAGGGGTCAGCATCCGACGTATTCCATTGCTGGGCATTGCAACATGATGTTTCGTGATGATAATCTCAAGTTCAACATTGCATGCAAGTCTCTCCAGATCTTTGCACTTTTGACTTCTCTGAGAGCAGACTTCATTCATTATTTAATCCAGTACAATTGTGAACAGTAGGGGCGACACAGGGCATGCTTGTTTTTCTCATACATTGGTGCGAAACGTTTGGCTTATGTTCCCGTTGTTATCGGATTATTTTCTGGGGTACTCCCTTTTTGCTCAATGCCCCCCATATGGCAGTTCGTCTGACGGTATCTTAAGGTTTATTGAAATCGATGAACTGGGGGGGGGGGGTATAATGGGGTTCGCCATTCGACAGTTTGTTCTCTCTTAGTTTGTTCATCTCTCAGATAGTTTTATACTTGACTTTGAATTCTTTTCTGTTTTATTTTATTTGCCCGAATTCTGTATATGCTGTTGAGCAGGGTTATTCCTGTCCAGTTGTCATTTTTGGCTAACTTCACAACAATGCCTTTCTTCCAAGTTGGAGGCAGTCTCTTTTTCTCCCCACCGAACGGATACATTTTTACTCGTTTAAATCTATACTAATAAAAGAGTAAAGTGATTGACTGACTGACTGATTTAACGATTCATCAACGCACAGACGAAACGCCTGAAGCTAGAATCTTGAAATTTTGGTTGAAGGTCACTCTTGGCCCAAATGTCACAGATAAGGCTGGGTTTTTGGAAATTCGTACTAGAAGGGTACGAAAAGTACTAAAAAGTACTAAATATGATATCATTTGTATTTGGCGAACCAGTAGAGCTAGAACTCTGAAATTTGGATTGAGGGTCACTGATGGAGTGTAGGATAGATGTACCAAAGGGTTTTTGGAAATTCGAACTACAACTATCCGAAATGTACGAAAATGTACTAAATTTGGTACAATTCTGTAGCATGAGAACGGATAGAGCTAAAAACTTGAAATTTGGAATGCGAATTAGGGTTGGGAAGTAGGGTCGATATAAGGAGATGGTTTTGAAACCGTGTACTCATGTGTACGAAAAGTACTATATGGTACTATATTTGGTACAAATTGGATATGGAGGTACAAATGGAGCTAGAATCCTGAAAATTTATATTAACATTACCGTCGGAGTACCGGTTTGGGGTATGTACGTAGTTTTGGAAATTTCTTACTTATGAGTACGAAAAGTACTAAATCGTACTATAATTGGTACAATTTGGATTTGGGTGAACCGATAGAGCGGTAACAATAAAATTTGGAGTCAGGATCACTGTAGGGATGTAGGATTAGGGTCAGGATTCAGTTTAAGAAAATAATACTTATGGGTACTAAATGGTACTAAATTTGGTACAATTTGAATTTTAGGTGAACCAATAGAGCTAGAATCATTAAATTTGGAGTCAGGATCACTGTTTAGGTGTAAGATTGAAATACGTAGGAAGTTTTAGAAATTTGTACTAATGTGTACTAAATTTGGTACAATTTAAATTGTGGGTGAACCGATAGAGTTGGAATTATGAAATTTTGATTTAGGATCACCTTGGAGGTGTAGAATTAGGGTATGTAGGTAGATTTGGAAATTGGTATTACTATGTACTAAATTTAGTACAATATGAATTGTGGGTGAATCGATAGAGGTGGAATCCTGAAACTTGGTTTCAGGATCAGTGTGGGGGTATGATTGGGGTTGTAGAATGTTTTAGAAATTCGTACTACTGTCTACTAAATTTTGTACAATTTAAATTGTGGGTGAACAGATAGAGTTGGAATCCTGAAACATGGATTTAGTATCACTCTGGGGGTGGAGGTTTGGGTTAAGTAGGAAGTTTTGGAAATTCGTACTACTGTGTACTAAATTTGTACAATTTGAATTGTGGGTCAACCGATAAAGTTGGAATCCTGAAACTTGGATTTAGGAACACTGTGGGGGTGTTGGTTTGGGCTAAGAAGGAGGTTTTGGAAAATCGTACTACTGTGTACTAAATTTGGTACAATTTAAACTATGGGTGAAGCGTTAGAGTTGGAATCCTGAATCTTGGATTTAGTATCACTGCAGGGGTGTAGGTTTGGGGTAAGAAGAAGGTTTTGGAAATTCGATCTATTGTGTACTAAATTTGGTACAATTTGAATTGTGGGTGAACCTATAGAGTTGGAATCCTAAAACTTGTATTTACGATCACTGTAGGGATGTAGGATTGATGTAGGTAGGAAGTTTTGGAAAGTGGTACTACTGTGTACTAACTTTGGTACAATTTGAATTGTAGGTCAACCGATAAAGTTGGAATCCTGAAACTTGGATTTAGGATGACTGTGGGGGTGTAAGAAGTTTTGGACATTGGTACAACTATGTACTAAATTTGGTACAATTTGAATTGTGGGTGAACCAATAGAGTTGGGATCCTAAAACTTGAATTTAGGATGACTGTGCGGGTGTACGATTGAGGTATGTAGGAAGTTTTGGACATTGGTACAACTATATACTAAATTTGCTACAATTTGAATTGTGGGTGAACCAATAGAGTTGGAATCCTGAAACTTGGATTTAGGATCACTGTGGGAGTGTATGTTTGGGTTAAGTAGGAAGTTTTGGAAATTCGTACTACTGTGTACTAAATTTGATACTATTTGGATTATAATTAATTTTATCTAATTCATGATTTCAATTTGATTGCATGATGTAGGTAGTAATGGAAATTTTTACTTATGTGTTCTAAGTGGTACTAAATGTGATACAAATTGGATTTAAGTGAACCGATAGAATCCTGAAATTTGGAATTAAGATTGTGGTATGTGGGAATTGTTGGAAATTCGTACTTATGATTGCTAAAGTAGGTAGTTATGGAAATTTATATTAATGTGGATTAACTGATACTCAATTTGGATTTGGGTGATTTTTTTTTCAAAATAAGTATAACAAGAGTACAAATGGTAAAAAATTTAGTATAGAGGTAGATTTCTGTTGCGGTCGGAATGGGTGTGTAGGGTTGATATACAGATATATATTTGAGAACATACTATGGTACTAAATGGTTCTAAAATTTCAATAATGATCGATATAGGGTGGTTTTAAATACATCCCACATTCGCTAACGAAGTAGCGGGTATATGCTAGTAATCAATAAAAACATACAGGGATACTGAGCTTTTTCTCCTTGTATTATCAGGTTTTAACAGAAAAAAACAGTAAGGAATGATACCCTTCACCACTTTTAGGTATATTCAGCAGATGAATTCTAACAGATATAGGGTTGTTTCTTACAAAACTTGGCACACTTTATGTTATAGTATGTAGTGCAAAAATTTGTAGCGATTAGACCCACTTGGTGAAGCATTTATATCTAACTTCTAGGTTATACTAACTTCAGTACGTTGTGCAAAATTTGTGTCAATTTTATGTAAAATCGGACGAAAATGTTAATGTTGAAACTATATCAAAATCTGAACCGATTTGAATGAGACTTGCCAGATATTAACTTAAATTAACTACAGTTCATTGTACAAAAGTGTGTGGCAATCAGACAAAATATGGGTCTTTAGTGAACAATTTACATAAAATCGGAAAAATCTGAACCTATTTTCACAAAACTTAACACCCATCATTTTAGAGCTAATTCATTACGCTATGCCGAATTTCGTGCAAATTGAAAGATATATATTGACTTTGGTGCACAATTTACATTAAATCGGTGGAAAGTATATATGGGAGCTATATCTAAATCTGAACCGATATTCAGGAAACTTAACGCACATCATTCTAGACCTAATTCATTACGCTATGCCAAATTTCGTACAAATCGAAGGATATATAGGGACTTTGGTACACCTTTTACATTAAATCGGACGAAAATATATATGGGAGCTATATCTAAATCTGGGCCGATTTTTCCCAATTTAGGGTTCGTCCTTGGGCCAAATAAGTGACTTGTGCCAAACTTCATTCAATTCGGATCATAAATGCGACTTGTACTTTATTTACAATTTAACATCAACAGAGGGACGGACGGACATGCATAAATCGACTCAGAAAGTGATTCTATGCATATTCTCAAAAGGAACCATGTGCCCATCTCGTTTCTTTTTGCCTGTTTCAAACATATGTACAAGGACATAATACCCTGCACCCAGTGCTGCCAAAACTTTGTTGAGGAAAATGCTAGATTTTGTTGAAAAAAATGCTAGAAAGTGCTAAATAATTTAAAAATATCTAGAACAAAATTTTTAATATTTAATAATGAAATATTAATCAGAAACCCCATTTATTCTTAACGGCTATTCGTTGTCGATTTAGCCATGTTCGTCGCATTGAGGTCGCAATATTGAAGACATAGCTTTGAAATTTTGCACATACGTTGTTACTATTTCTATGAGATTTGATATTGGAAATGGAATATATCGGTCCTTTTGGGGTATACCATACCCCAATATTTTTTTAAGCTTTTAGGCACATTTTTATACCCTCCACCATAGTATGGAGGGTACATTAAATTTGTTTTTCCGTTTGTAACTCATCGAAATAATCATTTCCGACCCTAGAAAGTATATATATTCTTGATCACCGTAAAAATTCTATGCCGATATAGCCATGTCCATCTGTCCGTCTGAGGGTAGCAAATATCTCCACTAAAAATTATAAATAGGGGTCCATATTTTCGGATAGCCCCCATATAAGGATAGCCCCAATTTTGCGGTATTTTGGAGGGTCGATCGCATTTTTCAACTGAATTCGCTGAAATTTGGTATTTTGTGGTAGTCCCCATATAACCGGCCCGGCCGAACTTAACATCTTTTCACTTGTTTATATTAAAATAGTTATTAAATGTCGGTATAGGTACACTTTTTGGTATGTTCCCTATATTTTTATTTATAGTACCTGTATATCTATGGTGGAGGGTATCCAAAGAACTTAACGCTTTTTCAATTGTTCAACCTAAACTGCTATATATTTGTATATTGTGTTCTACCTGGTTATATAGTCTTCTTACTAGAACTTATCAATATTGGGCTACTTTTAAGGGTAGCCCTCATCAATTGTATTGGTTTTAATTTGATTGTTTAAATTTTGTCGAGTAAAAAATCACCTTATGAAAAATTATTAATATGGGTCCATATTTAGGGGTAGCCCCCACAGAGCGGTACCCTCCCCTTATTCGACATTTTGGGGACGTCGGACACGAAACCGAATTAACTAAATTTTTCTATTTTTTGTTTTGATGTGGTTTGAAATCTTCCTACTAAAATATAAATACTAATAATGTCTAAATTTGGTTAAGGTAAATAACTGTAATTTCACATTGCGTACAAATATGAAGACAATTATCAATTTTCGTCACATTTGTGTACTTTTAAGGGTTTATAATCTCATTCCCAACAGCAACTTTAATATAAAAAAATATGTTTGCCGGAATTTTTCTATTTTGGTCCTTATTCTGGCACAATCCCAATATAAATGGGTACGCTCGCCTTTTCGGTAATCTAAAATGGTTATAGCTTGGCATTCGGGATTCCCGCTAAATAAAAAAACTTGTTTTCAGAAAGTTCCAACATAATTCATGTTCATTATTTTCATAAAATGTACAACTTAATTTGGTTTTCCATTGTCCCAAATAAACAATCTACCAACAGACAATATAATAGTCACTCCATTTGGAATGCACGGCACATGCTGGATAGCATTGGAAAATCGAATTCATCGCGTGAAACAAAATTCAATATGAAATCGAAAAAAGGGATTTTTTGCATTGAAACCAAAATTTTGTAAATAAATTTCTAAGAAATTAAAAAATGCTAAAAAAAGTGCTAGGTAGAATTAAGTGAAGGGTAGAATTAATTTTTGTCACGATGTCCAACAGTCATCACATCAAACACTAGGAACACCTACTAATAAATTCCTACACATTCGCCAATAAAACAAATATTTGACAAGTTCACCTGTCCGAAACATAAATATCCACAACTTTTCTCATACATATGTCAATTGCATGTATTTCCAAAATAAACTTCTACAAATTATGACATTTCGCTTGGGGCGTATGATGATTATTTTGTTCTACGATCTTAGTTAATAATACAACGCATACGCCTCATACGAACTGACCTCAAATCGAAAAGTAAACGGAGAAAAGTAATATTTCAACGTGACCAAGACATAAAAATCATGCTGAGATAAATATATTATTGCAAATGGCTTATAACGTTGATGATAAAATGCCATTTGACATTGCGGTTGTTGTGGTTGTTCAATGCATACGAATATTGAGAGCGTATTTTTTTTCATTGAGAGATTTCATTGCCACTGATGACAATCAATTTTTTTTCATTTCGTCTTTTTTACGACTTCTGTTTTTTTCTTTTTTTTATTAAACGATTTAAAGCTTATACAGCATTTTTATTTTTTATCTGCAAGTAATAAAACCATCAACAGTAAAAAATGGGAGAAAAAAAGCGAAAAACATTTACTGCTGACCAATAGTTCATCAAAAATTTACTTGTAAAAAGTGTTCTTGTTTGTTTTCCCGGTCATTTGTGAAGGGACACAATTTTTTAATTCCTTTTCAATTTAAATTTATAACAATTTCATTTGTAGCCACCCACGTTGTCGTCTACCCACATGTTTCTGCTGTTGCTGCCACTGGCGAATAAACCAATTAACTACCGAACAAAATCCACGCACGTACTGACCATCAGACATCATTGGATTTAAATGACAGATAGATAGAATAAATGCGAGCATGAACATAAAACAAGGCTTATCCGATACACTACTCATCGGCCTCTGCCATTGAAATTTTTATACATGCCATTTAACAAATCGTGGTGGTATTTGATCTTGGTTTATCTAACAAAATGGGGGAAATATTTTTTTAAAATATTTGAATACATGTGAATACAAACACAATTTGGACTTAAACCAAATCGGAGACTTCATACGATTACATATGTGTGAAAGGTGCCTCTTGAAATTCTTATACTCTATACAACTATGTTGCAATAGTATGATAGCTTATGCGGACCAAGATATTGTAACGTCGCGAAATATTGGTCCTAGACCCACCTTTTTGCATATCGATCGTCATATCCCGACTAGCTGAGTCTATCTAGACATCTGTTTTCGTCTGTCCATTATAATTTGTAAATACGATAGAGGCCATAGTTGTAGACCAATCGTCATGAAATTTAGCATGTAGGACCGGTTCTGGCCAATTGTTTTTGATTTAAGGGAACCCCCCCATTCTCGATTTTAATTTTTCAAGATTTTCAATGGGCTGGTAAATCAATACCAATGCTTGTTAAGGTTTGTAACTTTACATATATATAATTGAAGATTTAAAATAGAAGAAAAATAATTTACAAAAAATTGTTGTTATTGTTTTGTTGTTGTTTTTTGTAATTGAAGAAAAGTCCTTAGTTTTGATGGCGGGCATGATAACTCCTCACTGGAACATCGGAATCCGAAAATTCCAACGGTTTTAGAAAGAGTACATGTCTGGCTCTCGTATGAACTAGGATTATTGACTTCGCTCTAAAATTAATAAAATGGTGGACCTTTGAAAAAATATTTTTGGAAAATCACCGATTTTTTTTTGCTAAGCCCTAAATCGATCTCTTCTTCGAATGAAGGCAATACTATGCAAACCAATCCTACGGCAGCCAGTTCTAGGAATCCGATTGATTTGGAAGAAAGTCGGATTTCAACTACTAACAAGCTAAAATTTTTTGCCTAGGACTCTGATATCAGAATTCTAACGTTTTTTGCAGAGTATTTCCCGAAGAATCTGCACACACTATAATGGAAATTTAGATGTTGTGTTTATACCCCCAGCCTTATGGCTAATGAGGGTATATACACTTTGATACGGTGAAAATGTGCCTAATCGGAATATTGGTTTTAGACCTCCATATTTCTTTGAACCAAAGAATTCATTCAAACTTTGCACATTTTATTATCCCTCCAAACTTTGCTCAATCTCGAACATGGGGAATATCGGTCCACTCCTTCTGGTACCTCCCATACAAAATGGTCAATTTTGTGACCATTTGAACCAAACATTGTACAACCTATTATGTTAACCAAACCTAGATCATGTAGAAAGATGGGACCTTACCGTCTGGTACCTACCACACAAACGGTCCAATATCCAATATCTGGCGAATGGAATGTCCTATTTGAACTAAACTTTGCACAACCGGTTATCTTTATCAAGCCTAGATCCAATGCGAAGGTGGGACCCTTCTGGTACCTCCTTACCTTAATCTGGTTCTGCTTCTAAATCCAGATTCAAAAAGGCTGCGACCTGTATTGCTTGTGTCGATAGTGAAAATGGGATTATAAAGGCTATCGAATGCGACTCCTAGGACCTTGGGGTAATTGGTGGTGGGAAATGTGGACTCATCAACCTACACATTCAAAGGTAGCTGCATCTCTGCTGTTCATGAGGTAAACAATGTGACCGTTGATTTAGTGGCGGATTTTTCCATATTCCTCGCACAAAAAAGTCGGCTATAGCCACGGTATCGTGGTTCAGCCTCTCGCAAATGCCATTAATTTTGGATCCCGAAGCCATGATCGTACAATCATCCGCGTATGTCACGATCTGGGCGTGGAATTCCAGAAAGGTACAGGTTTGACAGTTCCGTAGATATTACCCCTCATTGGGGAACCCTTTGTTTAATATGTGTCTGCCATGTGGAAATCAAAACAAGTATGGGTCATATATCGGAATATGTTTAATATCAAACTTTCTGAAATTCCACATAGATCGTAATGTAGCTGATTTACCAAATCCATAGCCACACTGTACCTCACATGAATAGCCGAAATGAAGCTCCCACGATCACAAATCGTCTGCGAAAGTCACTGCTATTGGCGGGAAATTAGAAATAGGAACAAGGTCATCATGCTGCTCTTTGAGCACATAACAATATATCAGTTGGTGGCAAGCTATGCGGCAATGATATCATTTGCAACGTAAGCGATAAACAGATTGGCGGCCTGAAAACTGCGATGAGGTTGCCTTTTTTTGATACGAGTCAACCATGAGAAGATGCTATCGTCGGAATCATCCATGACATTATCTCGTGGATAGGGTTCCTCCACACAACCTCGTCTCAATTGACCTTTATAAACTAGTGATATAGAGGCCTCACGTCACAAAAGAGAAACCTAGATCAGCAGGTCTATCAAGCTAAAATGAATTACAGAGGCAGTTACCCAGCTGTGTAACATACCATGTAAATGCAGTACATACATAGTCCACCTACTAAACTAACGGCTTTTCTGATTGAGTTCTTAAACAGCAAAAACGAATAGGAATTTTTTATCTTTACTGACGAAGCCAAATTCTAACTCGGCGGCTACAAAGCAAAACTATTGCATCTGGGGCTCGGAAAACCCAGGCATATTTGTTTCTTATGGGAAAGGATTCCTGACCGTTATATCTATCGAAAAGGTGATTACAATCGGTAATTTATATTCCAATTTCTTCCTTTAGAGCCGCGTTAAAGAGAGTTCAAATGCCTCAAATAGAGAGTTCATGAGCCTTTTTGAGATAAATTTCATGGAAAGGATATGACCCCGTAACGGTTCTTGTGACACCCTTTAGTGGATATTGTTTTTATTATTAACGGCATACTATCTCCCTGAATACCCTAATAACACCTCTTATTGGAAAACACTCCCATTTTTAAAGATTATTTTTGAAGGAATTTATGTATTTAGTAATACATTGTCAACAACTTAAATCCGAACCTTTTGAAATGTAGGCCAGACCGTACAATATTTAGAATTTGTTTTTCGTTTTTCTTTAATAACATTTCATTTACCACGAGAAATTCATTTCACTTTTTATCCATACGATTGTTTTTTTTTTTACCTGCACCCACCCTTCAAAAAAACATCAACCAATCGACAAAGAACGAACAACCAACAACAGCAACAACATACCTGCATACATGTCACACAGAAGAAACCACAATAATCTTTTTCATCAGTATGTTTCAGTATATTTTTCTTCGTTTAATTACTTGCAACCATATCGATTGCTTCGATATAATGAAACCTTTGCTGGTTGCTTCTTTCCTTCGTTGGTACAGCTTAAATTTTTCTTCCAGGACCTGAACGAACCATAACAATAATGAACATTTTTATCTTAACTCAATGGCTGGTCAATACTTTGAAAGTGGCGGAGAGAGATCAAGTGATGGGAGGGTGGACAAAAAGGAGGTTGTATATATAAAACATCATTTTTCTGGTTGCATTAATGTTTTATTTCGTTGGATGCGGGCAATGTTGTTCTTTTTAACAACGACTTAACGGATATTACCTTGTCAGTTTCAAGGAACGGTTATATTTGTAATTGTTTTCTGTTTGTATCTGGATGGAAAATTATTGATTGTAACAAAAAGATGTGGAGGGATAAGAGCCACATGTTGGATGAAAGGAAACATTAACTGCAAACAATTCAATAGAACTGAAAGTACTTTTGTAATTTGATTTTTCTTCGAATTTTGTTAATATTGAATATTTAACAGAATATGAAGGAGAAACAATTTCTGACATTTGTAGTGGATAGCGCCTGTGAAGACTTATCTTACAATAGTCTTCTTCACATTATTTTTGAAGCTATGAGCTGAACATTTTCTGCAAAGATTTTTTTTAGCCTGCAAGTAACTTCAATATAAAATTACAGTCTCTTCGATGAGAAAATGTTTTCAAAAGCTTCAAAATACCGAAAATGTGGACTATCAAAAACAAATGTCATATAAAAAACACACTGAATGTCAAATTACATCCACTTCGGTTGACAAACGGTCATATGACAAGTTAAAACCAGTAAGGAAAGATCAAAAGTCGGACGGGGCCGACTATATGATAGCCTTCACCACTTTAGGTACATACAAAAGATGCTTATATGTAAGATATCCTGTAGATAGAATAGACACAGCATCTTTGGGGGACCATTGAATCGGACAGTCGGACAAATATTGTTTGTAAATGGTGCTCCATTTACATAAAGTTGGACGAAACTTCATATGGAAGCTATATTTAAATCTGAACCGATTTTAGCAAAGCTTCATGGACGTCAATCTGTAGTAATTTCAATACGATATGCAAAATGTTGCCTCAACCGGACAAATACATGAAATCGGACGAAACTATGGTAGCTATATCTAAAACTGAAACTATTTCACAAAAAAAAAAAAGAAACTTCACGGATGTCAATCTGTAGTAATTTCAATAAGCTATGGTAAATTTTGTCTCAGTTGTCCACCATTCTGGACCTACTTCAGTACGCTGTGTGAAATTTGGTCTCAATCGGACAAATATTGCAGGTATGGTTCTCCATTTATGTAAAATCGGACGAAACTATATATGGGAGCTATATCTAAATCAAATATTGGCAGTATGGTGCTTCCAATGCTCACCCAAATCGAAGCGAATGGTTAGTAAAGTTCTTCAAACTTACACATAAGTTTTATAATTCGATTTTTATAAGGTATATGTTCTTATCAAAGAGGTTTCGGATTTAATGTTGTTCAAATCGGTTATCCAATTCGCTTCAAATAAAATTTACAAGTATATAAAATATTGATCCCTTGTAGGTGGGAGGTGGGAGGGGAGGTACCATAAGGAGAAGACCGACGAATCCCATCATCGGACATGATCTAAATAATTGGTTGTGTAAAGTTTGGTTCAAATCGCACATTCCTTTCACCTAATACAGAATTTATTAATATTGAAAATGTTGACCTTTTTGTGGGAAGGTACCAGAAGGAGTGGGCCCATGTGTCCCATCTTCGGATTGGTAAAGATAATAGGTTGTATAAAGTTTGGTTCAAATCGGATATTCCTTTTGCCTGATATTGAATTTATAAATATCGAAAATTTTGTGGGGGAGGTACCAGAAGGAGTGGACCAATGGGACCCATCCTTGGTTCAAATCGGACATTCATTTCGCATTATATTGAATTTATAAATATTGAAAATTTCGGCCATTTGTGGGGAAGGTACTAGAAGGTAGTGGACCAATGGGTGTCATCTTTAAACTTGTTCTAAGCTTGGTAAATATAATAGGTTGTACAAAGTTTAGTTGTTATCGGGTAGTCTGTCCGCATGATATTAAAAAATTAATTGTTCGCACAAGTTTGAAGAGGACGTACTAGAAGTAGTGGACCGATATTTTCCATCTTCGAACATGAACTCAGTTTGGAAGTAATATAACGATGTGTAAAGTTAGGATGAAATCGGTTACTCAATCGATAGTCATCGTGCGCACCAGGCGGCCAGACATACGGACACATTGTTAAATCGACTTCAACTCGTCTGAAACGGATTTGGTCCAAACATGGGGTCTAAAAACAATATTTCGTTGAGGCATATGTTTGCCGTAGCAAAGTGTATATGGCCTTATTAGCCATGAGACTGAGGTTATGAGGTAATGGAGACTATTCTAAAAAACGTGGGCCTATATTAAAAATAATATAAATAAAATAAATAAATAACAGCTCTTTGGTAGGGAAATGAGAAAAAATACTTCAAAGATACTGAAAAACAAGGGGATTGGCTATACCAAAACATTTCTAAAGTTAGATGCGAAAAACTCTCCTTTCATCGGAATCTTCAGTTTTTCGAAGAGGAAAAAGTCTGCGGGTTAAAAGTGTTAAAGTTAGGTGTACAGGCTAGAGTTTCTGTTCTGCCAAACGTCATCAATATTGGTAATGATCCATAAAATGGAGCAAAATAGGCCAGGAATATGACCCGAACGCCACAAATTTGTTGATCGAATAACAATTACTGTTTCAATGATGATCGGGTGAAATGAACAAATACTTTTGTGTGTATACTCGGGAAGAAGTTCCGGTTTTCGTTGGTGATCAGATAAGGGTATGAAAAACTATTTATGTATGTTTTTCTATTCGTTCTAGATTTGAAAATTTCAACTCAAAAACATCACTAAATTTTGATATTAAAAATATGAAATATTAAAGAGGCCAACACCTCGTTGGCCTTTAAGGGGTCAAAATTTTTTTTGATTTAATTCGAATCTACACTAATTCCAGAATGTCCCTACAAAATTTCAAGTCAAAATCTCAAGAACTCTTGAAGATATAGCCGATTTATTGTGTCAGCATCAAGTGACGGCTAAAGGGCTTCTCAAACTTTAAACGCGTTTTTCTCTAAACATTTGTTTGCGAATGGCGAGCACGATAACTCAAAAAGTAATAACCCAATCGATTCCAAATTTTTACACGTTTCTCTGTGAGTGTATAGCTATCGTATGAACGAGGATAAAGCCAATCGGTGAAGGTCGTCCTTATTTTTAATCGGCGATTTTCCAAAAATATGTTTTCAAAGGTCCGCCATTTTGTTAATTTTAGATCGAAGTCAATAATCCTAGTTCATACGAGAGCCAGACATGTACTCCTTCTAACACCGTTGGAATTTTCGGATTCCGATGTTCCAGTGAGGAGTTATCATTCCCGCCATCAAAAATAAGAACTTTTCTTTAATTACAAAAAAAAAAAAAAACAACAACAAAACAATAACAAAAATTTTTTGTAAATTATTTTTCTTCTCTTTTAAATCTTCAAATATATATGTGCAAAGTTACAAACCGTAACAAGTATTGGTATTGATGGGCTGGTAACCATTGAAAATCTTGAAAAATTAAAATCGATAATGGGGGGGCTTCCCTTAATTGAAATGTTACTTGTGAATACATTTTTTTTTCTGAAAAATATTTATATGGAATGATATGTGGTGGAACACATATCGTATAAGTAACATGAAATTATTTTTTAATCCATATCAATACTCATACGCAATGTTGGCCACAAGCACACTCACTTTTATGATTTTAATTGTAAAAAAACATTCAATAATCAAAGATTTTTTTCTCTACACAAAATAATATAACAATTTATTGACCACATATGCAAATTCATTTCTGGTTTCTTTGAAATTTAATACATTAAATAATTTGTGTTTTTTTGTTGTTTTTTCTTTCTTACAGAATTCAACAAATCTATTTCATAAAATTTTATTATTAAATTTGAAAACAAATTTACAACTGTAATATGGGTATGTCACAAAAAGTTTATTGAAGAGAAATAGTCATTTGAATGATCACAATTGTTCTAAATTTTAATTTGATTTTTTATACTATTTATTATATTGATATTATTTTTAACTAATACCAATTTAGTTTTTTTATTAGAAATATTTTAATTTGAAACGTAAAAGGGTAATCAAATGGAAAAAATGAAAAAATTAAAATATATTTCATTGGAGTATAACAAATATAAAAGGATTAGCGATGGCCACAAATCTAATATTTCATTTATTTATTTCACAATTATTTAATCTGTTACTTTGAAGAGCTGACAGCGAGGATTTAATTTGGTCATCGAAATGTTTTTTCAGCTGCACACTAAAGACTATTTTGTTTCCCTTTATTAAATAAAGTTATTTGTGTTTGATATCAAATTAGTAACTTTAAATATAACCCCTTTTTCTGATAAAAAACACTGTAACATTTTTTCTACTCTTTGATATATATTTTAACCTTTATATATTTAATAAAAACCAACTATCCTAATTAAGTTTTCAACTCCGAACGAATGAAGGTGATATTATGGGGAGAACACAAAAAAATCCAATTACTTTCTATTACCACTAATGAGGTTTCATTAATTTTTATGGTTCGTTTCGTTCTTATTAGCGGTGCGTTTGTTCAGCAAAATTGTTCAAATTGATGTGTTTAGTTTGGTTAAAATGTTGGTTATTGAAAAAATAAAAAAAGGACAAACACTAACTTTTATGGGGACGGAATTTAAAAAAATGAAATATATTTTATTAAAATGAAAATTTAAAAAATTAAGTGAGGATTTATTAAAGAATATTTTTTCAAGGTCTACATGAGGCGTGGATTTATTAAAGAATATTTTTTCAAGGTCTACATGAGGCGTGGATTTATTAAAGAATATTTTTCAAGGGCCAACTGAGGCGTGGATTTATTAAAGAATATTTTTCAAGGCCAACTGAGGCGTGGATTTATTAAAGAATATTTTTCAAGGTCTACATGAGGCGTGGATTTATTAAAGAATATTTTTTCAAGGATTATCATAAGGCGTGGATTTATTAAAGAAGATTTTTTTTTCATAAGGCGTGGGATTATCATCCAAGGCGTGGATTTATTAAAGAAGATTTTTTTCAGGGATCATCCAAGGCGTGGATTTATTAAAGAAGATTTTTTCAGGGATCATCCAAGGCGTGGATTTATTAAAGAAGATTTTTTCAACGGGTCCAAAAAAAGGCGTGGATTTATTAAAGAAGATTTTTTCAAGGACCAAAAAGAGGCGTGGATTTATTAAAGAAGATTTTTTAAACGGGTCCAAAAAAAGG
The DNA here is from genome assembly GCF_032173495.1 of Musca vetustissima. Classification (NCBI taxonomy): domain Eukaryota; kingdom Metazoa; phylum Arthropoda; class Insecta; order Diptera; family Muscidae; genus Musca; species Musca vetustissima. The sequence continues at coordinate 36,431 of NW_026885455.1, forward strand.
CGTGGATTTATTAAAGAAGATTTTTTCAAGGACTATGAGAGGCGTGGATTTATTAAAGAAGATTTTTTCAAGGACTATGAGAGGCGTGGATTTATTAAAGAAGATTTTTTCAAGGACTATGAGAGGCGTGGATTTATTAAAGAAGATTTTTTCAAGGACCAACATAAGGCATGAGGCGAGGATTTATTAAAGAATATTTTTCAAGGGCCAACTGAGGCGTGGATTTATTAAAGAGGCGTGGATTTATTAAAGAATATTTTTCAAATATTTCTTCAAGGATTAACATCAAAATAGGCGTGGATTTTTAAAGAATATTTCTTCAAGGATTAACATCAAAATAGGCGTGGATTTTTAAAGAATATTTCTTCAAGGATTAACATCAAAATAGGCGTGGATTTTTAAAGAATATTTCTTCAAGGATTAACATCAAAATAGGCTATTAGAAAAAACTTGTGTTCTGAGAAATGGAGAGAATTTTGAGAATTTTTTTCTTGAGAAAAATCAAATAAAGGCGTTCAATGTGAGAATTGGTCATGATTTTCTATACCATTGATATGTAACACTCCTACCATCGGGTTTTAAATTAATTTTTTTAATCACTAAATTTCTTATTAGACGACAACAAACTTTAAAGAACTTAAAAGAAACCCAGTAAGGAAAGTAGTCGGACTGGGCCAAGTATAGGATACCCTTCACCACTTTGAGTGTACAAAGTCTCCTAACAGACGTCGTCGCTTCTTCGAAAGAACATTGGCATGAAATTGAACGAAAGATATATAAAAACTTTGGTGCACCATTGGCCGAAAATATATATGGGAGCTATATCTAAATCTGAACTGATTTTCACGAAACTTGGTACATATCATTATAGACTCAATAAAGTACACTGTGCCAAATTGGGTGCAAATCGAATGATGTATAGGGACCCTTTTGCACAACTTACATTAAATCGGACGAAAATATATATATGGGAGCTATGTCAAAATCTACCTTAAATCGGACGAAAGTATATATGGGAGCTATAACCTATTTTTCCCAATTTCAATAAGGTTTCGTTCTTGGGCCAAATAAGTGACCTACGCCAAATTTCATTCAAATCGGATGATAAATGCGACCTGTACTTTGTTTACAATTTAACATCAACAGATTGACGGACGGACAGGTGGACGGAAATGCATAAATCGGCTCTGAAAGTGATTCTATGCATATTCTCAAAAGGAACCATGGGACTATCTCGTTTCCTTTTGCCTGTTACAAACATTTGCACAAAGACACAATACCCTGTACCACAGTGTGGTGAAGGGTATACAAATATCGTCTTCAATTTTTCTCCCCATTGTTGCCTCTTATGTTCACAAATATTAAATTTATCAATTTAAAACACCACCACTGGACGAACTTCACATAAAAACAGCAAGATAAAAATTGAATAGAAGCTCGTTAACCGCACATTGCTAAGAAGTCAATTCGTGCACAGAGAATTCAAAACCCACATACACACATACCTACCTACATACATTTCCTGTTAGTTCTACTATTGTTTTCTATGACTTTCTTTCCATTTCTTTCAATGGAGAATCTTAAGTTAACGTTCCTTTTGTTGGTCCGCCTGTTCATATGTTTATCTGTATTGCGCATAGTTTTTTATTTGCCATTTCTTTATGTTGAAATAAATAAAAGAAGAAGAAAAAAACATTCAAAAGTTAAATCCCTCTCGAACTTCCCCCACACCTATGACTTTCTACAAAAATAAAAAAATTAAATAAAATAACATAAAAAAGAAAAACAAAAAGTACAAATCTGTGATACATGTTTCGAATTTCACTGTGGCATTTCTTATTCTTAGTTAAGAATTAAGAAGGAACCGAAGGAGAAGGAGTATGAGAAGCAATACAAAACTAATAATGTTTTGGCTTTGTTTTGTACTTTATTTATGTTGTTGCCAACAGAGTTAAAGTTGATATTTTTCCTCTCATTTTCTATTTTTTTCTTCCGGCTGTTACATTTTAGAAAAAAATATCTGTTTAATTACCAAGTAACAAAAGTTAAATGAAAAAGATTTGTTTTGTAATAGATTTTCTTAAATTTTAAAGTTTAACAATTGTTGTTTTTTATTGTTTTCAACTAACATGGATTTATTTATTCGATTAGGAGATTTGTTATTCCAAGAAAGCACACAAGATTTAACTTAAATCATCATAAGGCAATAAATGCCTTTCTACTGAATTTTAAGAAAAAATAAAACAAGACATTAAATTTAGTTCTTTGCTTACATTTGGAAAACAAATAATATATGGTTTCTAAGAGATCCCCAAAAAAATTCTAAAGAAAATCTTAAAGCCTGATATTTTTTCAAGGTGTTAGTTCGTAGAATCCTCAGTAGTGGCTGAAGAAAATTTAGCACTTCAGTACCTATATGCCCTACAGCAATACCTGAGATAAAAAGAGGAAAATAACACAAGAAGGGCAAATAATAAGATTATTAAAAATAAATGGTTATTAAAATATTATCTAAATTATAAGGGAAATTCTATAAAAACTAGAAAAGAAACTAAACAAGGAAGTATGAGGAGATGTGTAAGAAATAGTTTCGATGGCTATAGAAAATTGTACTGAAGACATCACCGACGTAATTTTTGGATTGGATTTTTCGTATCATTGGATTTTTCGTATCATTTTATTATTAAAAAAATACATATATGTTTGTAAAATTACTAATTTATTGCAATTGAATTTCGAAATATATTTGAGTACTCGACTTTTTGAGAGTACATCTATAATTTTTGATGCATAGATTAAGAAAAAAATGTTTTTATTATAAGCTCCGCCTTACGGCTAATGAGGGTATATGGGAAATTACAAAAATCTTTTAAATTCCTTGAAGCTGAGGTTTGCAAGGTTATAACTCGCGAAATATGAACATATTGCATATAATTTAAATTCAATTCTATAAAATGAAGTGTTCTTGTCAAAATCTTGAAATATTGGTAATAAATAATAAGTTGCGTGGAAGCTGTGATGGTGGTAATGTAAAAAAATGGGTGAAAATGTGTTGAAGCCAACGAGTTTTTTTGTGTTCGTTCCCGATTTGTGGCTAAACTACACAATGCACGCACATGTGATCAGTGACTAAGTTGCAGAATACCCCATGGGCAATATGGTTCTAATGTATAATTTTTCGATATAATCACTGCATCCACCAAAAATGGATGCTGACATTTTGAAGCCGGATTTTCGGTGTTTTTTGAATTTTTCTTATAATTAGGATGCGCATCCAGATAATAGAATATACTAATTATAGAATCGTAGAACTCGTGATTCTGCTTCGTTTAGTGTATATCTCATGAATGTGCTCACTGTAGCTTCTTTGCAATTGGGTTCCAAAGACGAAAATTTAGTGCGTAAATTTTTATAAAAAACATATTTTTTGAGTCTAAAATTAAGAAAGTCCATTCAAATTCCGTGGAACCCCGCGTGATTTTAGTTTTTTTACGTGCCGGATCAAATGAGCCTATCCATGTTGAATTCCGTCCAATAAAACGGCGGATATAGGTACCTTGAATGTGGGAAAAACTGCAAAAACTTATTATGACAAATTCGCGTAAATAATCGCGGTTTTCTTCGAATTAACTTTACATGCATTTATGCTTGTATTGTCAAATTCGCGAATCTGTGTGGAAATAGGTCAAAACTACATCGATACGCGAAAAATATGCGTATTTTATCCAAAATTGATTGTGGAGGCACATCCGCGGTTCTTAACCGATCCTTTTAAAATAGGTGTCCTTTTGCGTATTTTCATAGGAGATTACTAAAATCGGATGCGCATAAAAATCGTATGCACGTTGCGTGATTTTTAGCCATTTTTAGGGTTTTTGCATAGTAAAGTGCATCGAGTGGCACACTTTGACCGCTGAATTAAACATCGAAAAATTAATAATTATTGAAAGACATTGATTCGGTTTATACGAAAATCGCATGCGCATCAACTGATTTCAACTAATTCGCGAATTGCAAGCTTTTCAATATTAATCATTTTTATGTATTGTAAGTGTAATATATTTAGCCATTAATGACGTCGAAACTCTTATCAGATGAATCTGCCGATATTTAACAATCATCTAAAAGAATTTGCAGAAGAAAGCGTCGTATATTTTAGAAGATTAAGGAAAAACCGTATCCTCTTAACCATTCTAAAAAAATCGAAAATTCAAAAAAAAAAATTGTTTTAATTCAAAAATTAATTTATTTTATTTTCCGATATCTTTATGTTTCTATTTGTTTTTCGCGACTATTAAACCGTATTTCAGTGTGATTTGACTAGTATGCAAAGAAAACAATGGTGTTTAAGCATTTGTGAAGAAATTCGCGAATTACAACGAATAGGAATTCATGTAATTTATATTTGAAATAAAAGATTTAAAACCGCTATAACTTTTGTGCGCAGCATCCGAATTTGTGAACGCTAACAGATTTCGAATCAGCATATTTTTCTTAACATATGTACTAAAAATCATAAATGTGCTCGCAAAAAAATTTTTCAAAAATTTTTTAATGGAATTTTAAAAGAATTTTGTAATTTCCCATATATACTTTGCTACGGCTAAAATGTGCCTCAAATTTCTTCCAAACTTAAATCAAGCTACCCCACAAAATGGTTAACATTTTGATGAAAATTAATTTTATAATATACTCCTTCTAGTATCTCCCCTACAAAGGGTCAATGTTTCGGAAACTTGTAAATGTCATATGATGCGAACGCAGTAGTCAATTTCATCCAAACTTTTCACAGCGCAATATTTTTACTAATCCTATCGGTCCTCTTCTTCTGGTACATCTCACACAAAGTGTCAACATATTGAATATTTATAAATCTAATTTAAAGCGAAAGGAATGTCCGATTTGGTCCAAGCAGTGCACATCGTAATATTTCTTTCAAACTTAAATCTAGTTCTAATATAGGGAATATCGGTTCACTCCTTCAGGTACCTCCCCCACAAAATGATCTAAATTTTGCTGAAAATTTATTGGGAACAGACCATCGGATTTGAACCAAGATTTGACTTATCGGCCCACTCCTTCTAGCTCCTCCCCTACAAAGGGTGAATATTTTGAAAGCTTTTAAATCTCAAATGCTCATATCCATCAAGAACCGTGTATATGCCTCCCCAATATATTTTGGATAAAATTATTCACGTATCGCTATATTTTATGATGCATTTACTCAGGAATATGGCTTATAAATGTTTATATATATATATATACTAGCGGACCCGGCGAACTTCGTGTCGCTCAATAAAATTCATAGATATAAATCCCGCAAGTATAATTAAATGTTAAATTTCAATGCAAAATATTTTAATGTAATCCAAATATGTTTTTGTTTTCCGGTGCAAAAATAAATAACTATAATGGTTTGCCACACGTGAACAGGCAACGTACAGCTAACTGTACGAAATTAATGTAATCCATGAGTACTCTGATCTTTTGTTTGAATATTCGTGCAGTAATGTCATGCCGATCACTGGGGGTTGGCCTGTCTGCAAAAGATTTAAAATTTCAGTCCATCTCGGATTGCAAGTGAAAGTGATAAATAAATCCGGGCGCCCTTAATTCCGTACGTATATCATCGCGTCTTGAGCATAGTCATGCATTTGATGTGGGCTTCCAATATAAGTAATTAGGAGGATTGTTAAACAACCGATGATGGACGCATTTCCTTCTGTAGCGATAGTGGGAGCATTATACTGTCTTGCATGGCCCCCAGAGGCTTTTTCTTCTCCAATAATGAGTTTGTGGTCGCTCATGCAGACATTTTTGAAATTGTTAGATTATTTCACGTTTAGTAGCAGTGGAAATTGAACAACGTTAATCCAATTCAATTATAGACTCACCAACGAAATATATTTAAAAAAATTATCTTGTTTTGGTGGGGGTAACATAGAGCGGATGCTATGGTGAATTTGCTCTTAAATCAAATTGTTTTGAAGATTGAAGTAATTGGTAATTTTGAAAATAAAGAGGCGACATTACCTAATAACTTGGATTGTAGCCGGTTTGATCGACAACTTCGGCTCGAAATGACGTCATTTGAAAACACCCATTATATTTTTGTATATTAGACAGAAAGTGTTTTGACTGCATTGTATTGCCATAGAGCAAGGAATACAATGACTCAGGAGGCTGAGCCAATGGAGGCAATTTTACCATGCCACCAGCGCAGCATAAGCCGGGGGTTTCGCATTGGATTTTCAATGCATTATAATGCTGGCATATCACATATGATGAATCGATATCGCAGCGAATGTCTTTGTAGATGATTGTTGAATCGTATTCAAAGGCTGCGTGACTCAAGTCCATATTTACTACTGGCCTTCTTCTATAAATATTCGGTCGGATTTGATCTGGTGGTTGTGCAGCATGAACCCTTGCAATATTGACACGTCTCCAATGATGTCTTTCTGCAAGTTCCTTACGATTGAGGGTTACGGATATTTTGACTGACTATTGTACGACGTGAACGTAGTAAACCTAACTCTCATAAAACCTACAAATATAGCATAATTTATGATATTCAAAAGAAAATATTCAAAAAAGACATCGTACGGTATTCATGAGCGGAACCGAAGTGAATAATTTTATTTTGTACTTGTTTTAATTTTTTACTCAATATAAAATGACAATAAAGAAGGAACATGACAAATTTATCACAGCCAAAGACAACGTACAACTTAAAGCAATATATTGAGTTGTGGCATCCATTCAGCATAGAAGATTTTCAGTTAGAAGTTTAAAATTTTCCATTCGAAAATCCATTGCGGAACAACTCCACTCAAGCTTGCAAATAAAAGAACAATATTCGATTTTTTCAGTTTCGCGACTTTTCCGCGGATTTTTTTCTATCATAAAAACCTTCCCATTTCAATCACTGATAACCTAAGGAAAGTTTGAGTCAAATCGGCCCACCCATTCTCAATTAATGCGTTACTATAGATTTTCAAACAAAATCTTGATTTTATGGAAAACGTGAGCAAATAATGATAACGATTAATCTTACTCCATCTTTTCGGTTTAACTCTAATGAAAATATATGTAAATTTATTTTCATATACAATAGTTTTTTCAAGGCAATGACAACTCAATTGATTGTAGAAACTTAATTGAATTTTCCATAATTGACAATTACTTAAAGATATATGGTCTGTTCCCGTACTGCAAGAATCTACTACTTTTTACTACGATAACGAATTTTCCTTTATGATATCGAAGAAAATAGTAAAATATAGTAGATTCTTGCAGTACGGGAACAGACCAATTATAGATTTTCGCGGATTTTTCTTAAAATTTTCTTTCATAAAAACCTTCTCACCGTAATTACCGACAACTGAAAGAAATTATGAGTCAAGTCGGTCCAGTCGTTCTCAATTGATGAGTTAGTATACATTTTGTTGGCTCCATTTTTATATATGTAAGATATACACAAAATAAAGCGATTATACACGTGGAATTCTCAAATTATGTATTTGCAGATGTTTCCACCTTCAAAGTACTTTTGACCGCAGTTTTATTGGGCGGATTTGAACACGGCTTGCCTCAGTAGATTCAGCACGTAAAAAAACTAAACCCAATATAAAACCCAACCCAATATAAAAAAAACATCAATCGAAGTGAAATCACTAGTCCTACGATCCTAAAATGAGTTTAGGGCTTCAACTAGCTCGTTAATTTTTCGAAATATCGAAAAATCATACATTAGATCTATATTGCCATAATGGTGTTCTTCAATTCAGTCGTTGAGCATAAGTCTGTAAATGGTGTATTTTAGTCATAATTTAACAAAAAAGACAAAAAAATTGTTGGCTTCAGCATATTTTTACCCATTTGTACACCCTCCATCGTTGTATATTCTTTTTTTTAAATAATCGTTTCTGACCCCATGTAGTATATATATTCTTCATCAGTGTAAAATTCTAAGACGATCTAGCCATGTCCATCAGTCTGTTGTTATCACTCTAGCATCTGCAGAAACTGAGCTAGATGTCCAAAAATTTGCACAGAAGTGCCAAAGCTATATCAGTCGACGTGTAAACATATCCCCCATATAACAGTACCTCCAAAGTCTATCTATTTCGAACACGTTTTGAACGGAATTGGCTGTTATTTGAGACTTTGGGTTCTCATTAGGTATTAAATGTCTGTATCAAAAATTATCAATATTGAACCTCGTTTCAGTGTAGCCCCCAAAAAACGATACAATAAAAATTTCAGTATGATGGAAATTATGGACAAGTCTTTTAACCAATTTCGCTGTAATTTTTTTTTTGGGATTTTAATGGGCGGAGAATCTCCCTACCAAAAATGGTTAATATTGGTCCACTTTTTTCGGTAGCGCTCATGTAATGGTACCTCGTATTTTGAGTATTGTTAATACATTTTTTAACCGAATCGGCTGTACTTTGATGTTTTGGGTTTACCAAAAATTATTAACATTGGTCCAGGTTTCAGTGCGGCCCCCATATAAAGGTCATCGCCGAATTTACAGTATGTTCAGGGTTATTGGACATTTTTTAACAATTTAATAAAGTTAATAAAGTGAAATTTGAAATATATGATGATGTGATTTTTTAATCCTGGTCGTTAAAATTCTATAACGTTTAAGAATTAAACGTCTAGTCTGTGCCGCCTCTTTGCCAGACTTGAAGACAGCAACACAGGAGATGCTCAATTGTTTCCGTCTCCTCCTCGTCAACACAGAGCCTGCAGTATTCAGTAACATCATGGTCCCACTTACTGGAAAGGGCCCTGATGTTGCAATGATCAGTAATGGCTCCTATCATAACTCTAATTTTAGCGTTACTCAGGTTCAACAGTGAGTTTGTTCTCTTGGTTGACAGAGTCGGTCTTATAGATCTTGACGCATTGCACCTAGGTTCGTTGTGCCAGAGTTCATCGGCTCGTTCGTCGAAGAACGCATCAAAGTTCCGAAAAAGGTGACAGATGGGTGGTTTGATTGAGGCATCGATTGCTAGATCTGTAAGTTGAGACCCTCGTCTAGCTAATTCGTTTGCTTTTTCATTACCCGTGATGTCACGGTGTCCTGGTAACCAACACAGCCAATAGCTGTAGTAAGTGTTTCTAAAACAGCTATAGTGTCATCACATTCAATGTTGATGGTATCCACATCTTTGCAACCTGGGAAATGGGTCTCTGCTAGGAGGTTAAGAGTCTCAGAACGAGAGTCCATCCACGCATCATCTTGTTTCTTGATACTCCCGATGGATTTCGGATCCTTGGATAGTAATCTTCGAAACCTATCAGCGCCTTTTGCCTTCCTTCTATCGACTCACAGAAATTTATCCAAAACAGCTAGGAACTTGTTAGACCCGTGTATTTCGTCCAGTTTGGATTTCTATTAGGCTTTTTCTTCCAGTTTGGATTCCTATATATTTCGAATGTAACGTCAAAACAGACCTCGAAGGATCCGAAAAGTAGCGTTCATCAGATACTTTCCAATTGCTAATGACGGAGTTATATAGATTTGAGATTGTTAAGTCAATGACCCCCTCTCTACCCCTGATGTTAAAGGTCGGATCTCTACCCCTATTACAAATACGTAGATTATAGGATAGAAAAAAATCGAATATATATTTAAAAGATCCACACATATATTATTTGCAATATTTTTAAAAATATCCACGTCAATAATAGTTGCGTTAAAAATATATTTTTTTTAGATTAGTACCAGGAAGGTGGGCTGATAGGTCTTTTCTTCGAACTTGATATAGGTTTGATAAAAATATTACGATGTGCAAAGCTTGGATCAAATCGGACAATGTATTCTTTTGGGATTAATAAAATTGCAATTTTTGTTACATTTTTAGAAGGTACCAGAAGGTGTGGGCCGATGGTTCCAATGTTCGGACTTGATCTAGGACACTCTACTCAAATTGATATTGAACTAGATATTTTGAATCAACCTAAGTCTTGGAAAAATATTAAGTTATTCTCTAAGATAGTTATCGTTGACACAGGCCAGACAGACTGTTAGAAGGACGAACATATCTACATCGAATCCAATTTGTCTCAAATGGACAAATATACATTTGGTCTACAAGCAATATTTCGGTGAGACACAGAGGGTATGAGAAACAAGTAAAAACGTATTTATGTTCCGATCGGGTCGAACTTTTTTACCCACGTCATTCTAAATACAATAAATCGTTCGTGACAGTTATGTAGCCGTAATATGAAAATATGGACCTGTAGTCTAGTTGTAAAATTTAATGTAAGTAAAATTTGGTGGGAAATGTATGCGGGGGTAGAGGTAAAGCATGGGACCTAATTTTCTCAAAAAATCTGGAATGACATATTGCAACAACTTCGATTGAAAAATTGGTAAATACGTTTCAAATATATATGGACGAGTGTTTTTCATACTCCTAGAATCCAAAATGCTAATTTACAGCCATTTCAGTGGATGAAAGGGGGACTATACGTGCATCCTAATTAGAAGGTGGTGCCAAAAAGGGAAACATAGCCTCATGACATATTTTGTCGAACAGGACCGATACACTGTTATACTCTAAACAACTACCATTGGACTCTATCCATCTGCGAAACGTGTTCCAGAATCAGGTGTTCTTAGTCCGCAATATGGAATTTTCGTTATATTGCAGCTACATGACAATGCCAATTTTTATACCCTTCACCACACTGTGGTACAGGGTATTATGTCTTTGTGCATATGTTTGTAACAGGCAAAATTAATCGAGATAGACCCATGGTTTCTTTTGAGAATATGCATAGAATCACTTTCTGAGTCGATTTATGCATGTCTGTCCGTCCGTCTGTTGGTGTTAAATTGTAAACAAAGTACAGGTCGCATTTATGATCCAATTTGGGTGAAATTTGGCACAGCTCATTTCTTTGGCCCAAGGACAAACCCTATTGAAATTGGGAAAAATCGGTTCAGATTTAGATATAGTTCCCATATATATTTTCGTCCGATTTAAGGTAAAGTGAGCAACAAATACCCAATACATCTTTCGATTTGCACGAAATTTGGCATAACGTACTGAAATGAGCATAGAGTGATGTCCGTCAAGTTTCGTGAAAATTGGTTCAGATTTAGATATAGCTCCCATATATAGTTTCGTCCGATTTCATGTAAATGGTGCACCAAAGTCCCTATATATCTTTCGATTTGCACGAAATTTGGCATAACGTCTTGAATTGAGCCTAAGGTATGTCTGCCAAGTTTCCTAAAAATCGGTCCAGATTTAGATATAGCTCCAATATATATAGTTTCGTCCGATTTCATGTAAATGATGGGTCAAAGCCCTATATATCTTTTGATTTGCACAACATTTAGCATAACGTTCTGAATTGAGCCTTGAATGATGTCTACCAAGTTTCGTGAAAATCGGTCCAGATTTAGATATAGCTACCATATATAGATTCGTCCGAATTCATGTAAATGGTGCACCAAATTCCATATATATCTTTCGATTTGCACTAAATTTGGCATGACGTACTGAATTAAGCGTAGAGTGATATCTGCCAAGTTTCGTGAAAATCGGTCCAGATTTAGATATATCACCTATATATAGTTTCGTCCGATTTCATGTAAATGGCGCACCAAAGTCCCTATATATCTTTCGATTTGCACGAAATTTGGCATAACGTACTGAATTGAGCCTAGAGTGATGTTTCGCGAAAATCGGTCAAGATTTAGATATAGCTCCCATATATATCTTCGTCCGATTTAATGTAAATGGTGCATTAAAGTCCACATATATTTTTCGATTTGCACGAAATTTGGCATAGCGTACTGAATTTATGCTGGAATGATGTGTGCTGAGTTTAGTTAAATATCACATATTTAATATCATCCAATTTCATGTTAATTGTCTTTTTTAATATACCCATAGTGGTGAAGGGTATTATATAGTCGGCCCCGTCCGACTTTATTACTTTCCTTACTGGTTTATGATAAATACGTTCATGGTTGGTATTAGGTCAGAAATAAATATAGTAGCCCCGTTGCAGCACTTAAGTGCACAGTTTTAGAGCTTCGAATACATTTTCAGTATATTATTTTTCAATTTTACTTTTTATACGTACTTTTTTCCTACGGTTGAAATTTTCATCGAATACGTCTTTTTATAATCTTTAAAAAATCGTTTCTACTTTTCTATATAAAAAATGAAAAAACAATAACAAAAAGAACTTGAAAAAAAATCTAAAGAAAATTCAACATATACAAGAAAACCCCCTTAAGCTAATCCTGGATATAACTCGAACGTGATTTTTCTTTGTGTTTCGTATTTTTTTTGTTTGTCTGTGTGTGTATTTTTTTCTTCAGATGAAATTCTTGGTGAATGGCAATTGAAATTGTTGTGGATGATAAAGTTTGTGAACGGTTGTCTGGCGGTTTAAATCGTCCTGCTCCTGCTTCAGCTCGTCCTTCACCCTTATCAAATCCACCCACATGACAGAGGCATTTTACTTTTGTTTTTCAGCTGAGTCGTTTTTTTGTGTGTGTCGTACTTTACAACAGCATCGTAATATATAATTCGTAGAAAAATATAAAATTGAGGTCAAAGTTCATGGACAATATTTACCAGTGATAATAATACTTGTCCTGAATGTTAATAGAAGTGGTATTCCCATCGAAAATCCACAATCGAAGGATTAATGATGGTTAATCTATGCTATGGTCGATGCTTGAAATCTATGAAGACAAAATAATGGACGAACAACAACTACAAGAACAACGCAAAGGTCAAGCGTTGTGGTTAAATATTGTAGTTTAGCTGGAATTGATCTGATAGCTATCAAACACAAATATCCGCTTAAATATTAATTTCAGGAAATTTTGAGGAAGAGGTAGAGGGTATATTCACTAGAGTAGAGAACAAATGTACGCCTGTTGTGGTCCTTGAAAAAAAATTTCTTTAATAGTCCTCGGCTGTTGTGGTTCTGAAAAAATATATTTTTTTAAGTGGTTATTTATACTCTTTCGAGTCGATGATCTAAGTTTTGCAATGAAAAGGAAAGCCAGGAGAAGAACCTACGTACCACCGCGTTTCGCCGTTGGTTAAGCGGCTCATCAGGCATATTGGTCTATGTGGCTTTACAAATGTTGTACGTTGATAACTTGTATTTATTCCGCCCTGATGCGAAACTTGCATATGCGTATAGCCAATATGCCTGATGAGCCGCTTAACCAACGGCGAAACGCGTCGCATAATGGTGGGTACGTAGGTTCTTCTCCTGGCTTTCCTTTTCATTGCAAAACTTACATGATCAAGCTCGACTCGAAAGAGTATAAATAACCACTTAAAATTACTTTCAAATGATCACGGCCCTTACAAGGCAAAATTAAAATAACAAAAAATATTTCTTTAATAGTCCTCGGCTGTTGTGGTTCTTTAATAGTCCTCGGCTGTTGTGGTTCTGAAAAAATATTTCTTTAATAGTCCTCGGCTGTTGTGGTCCTTGAAAAAATATTTCTTTAAAAATCCACGCCTATTGTGGTCCTTAAAAAAATATTTCTTTAAAAATCCACGCCTGTTGCGGTCCATGAAAAAATATTTCTTTAAAAGTCCTCGCCAGTTATGGCCCTTGAAAAAATATTTCTTTAAAAATCCGCGCCTATTTTGGTCTTTGTAAAATTTCATATTTATGATGATTCGTTCGTCAACCTATTTTTTCCCGAAATATTTTCATTAATCCCTTTTAGATATGTCCTTAACTAAACATGGCCTTTATCAACAGTATTCATTAATCAGAGCATCCAACAAATAAAGACATACACCATTTGTCTAATATTTATTTAATTTATATCTTAATCGTGTTAGAATCTATTAATCATTTTACGCCTACACATATCCTTCCATCAAACGCACACACATCATTTTCCCTTGCACTTAACAATCACTACAGACCACAATACCAACCGAAAATCAATAAAAATCTCTGACAAATGAAAAACTAACCGAAACGAGGTTTTCATCTTTGTCAATAGTCAAAGCAATAGAGGGAGAGAGACAAGGATAATAAACAAAATCTTTACACAGTAAAACAAACAAAAATACAAATGCCTAAAGGCCATGAAAGTATTTAAGCCGGCCCGAAGCAAAAAGCGAAAATAAAATCAAACAACTGCAGCAGATACAAAAAAAAAGAATAAATAATGTGCCCTAGAACCTACAGAGGATGAACTTCATATTAAAGTACAATAAAAAAGGGATCAACATACTAATCGGAAAAAGGACAAAACAACAAGAACAGCAACAAAATATTTATAAAGCAAACCTAAGTCGTCGGTCGACAAAAGCAGCTTAGGTCAAATAATCCTGAACATCAGTGTTGTTGTCATAGCTGAGAGGGAGAGAGCTCACGTTGCCAATAAGTGAGTAGCAGAACGATGGGGTTTTGTTATGCATTGACTTCGATTTATTGTTTATGTGCTTTATCGTAGGCGACAATCTGTCACATGGACAGTTAATACCATAATTGGTTTTTAGTTACGATTTCGAATTGAAATGTATACACAATACAATAAGGTCTATTCACATATGTATTTGTTATATGATTGATTCTTTGAATTTCAAATATATATTGGAAAGGGAAAGGTTCAAAGTCAGGTGAATCGGCACATTACTTTGAAAATTCGTTAGGTGTAATACCCAACATTTTTTATCGGACCATATATAATAAACTGAGATCCTCTCTCGTATACTGGGTTATTTGATATAGTAAACATAGTAAACATATACGGTCTAAACTGTTTAAAAGCCTGGACCATTTAACCTGCTGGATATTCATGAGAGATATTATATATATTTCCGACACATTACTTTGAAAATTCGTTAGGTGTAATACTCAACATTTTATATCGGACCATATATAATAAACTGAGATTCTCTGCTTTTAAAGCATTATGGGTGATGTAGGGGATGATTGATACCAAGCAACGGATCTGATTGGCTTTAACATGACGTGCCCAGGTTTATCTTTGTCCCTCTTTCATCTCAACTGGGAACACTGACCTCCCCGCGGTGTCACCTGGGGTATCTACTTTCATCATCCGTTGCAATAGTGAGCTGATATGTGCCGCGAGTTCACACTCAGAAAACCCCTCCTACTATGAAAAAGCAACGAAAATCTAGTAGATGAACGAATTATTAAATTTCGTATCAAATCGAAGTTCTGTTACATCAGTGTTATTTGTGCCATGCTCCGACGAAAAACCAAGATGAGCCGGAAGGGAAAATATTTTTTATCTCACCGTCGGAAAATCCAGCCTCCATGAAGAAACATCCGACAACGGCGTGGGGTTGATTGACTTCGCGGCAGCAAAAACATGGTAATTAGCAGCACCAGATTCAAACATCTCAATATACACAATGCCACCTGGATTTCTCCTGAGCAACGAGAAATCGAATTGATCATGTTGTGATAGACGGAAGGCATTCGTCCAGTGTGTTAGACGTTCGATCGATACGAGGAGTGAATATCGATACGGACCATTACCTTGTGGCAGCCAAGGTTCGCACCCTGCTATATTGAGACGGGTGCGAACCTTGGCTGCCACAAGGTAATGGTCCGTATTGATATTCACTTCTCGTATCGATCGAACGTCTAAAGCACTGGCTAATGTGCGATCTAATGTAACACAAAAACTCGACGTCGAAAAGCTGCAAACACAACAGGTAGCAGAAGCCTATTCCTCTCAACTTATCCACCTGCTTGACGAAATCACTTCTTGACCAGATTTGAATACAAAAGCACAATGGCAAAGAATTGCCACTCGCTACAAACTGCAGCAAAAGCAACAATTTGGTTCCTAAAATCACCCGATCAAGAGTGTCGTAATGTTATTGAGGCGGAAAACGCAGCGTATAAGCCAATCCTGCAAACTAGCAACACGCAATGCGAGGGAGAATTATCGGGAGAAGAGAGGAGAAACGTATTTGCAAAAGAAAGAAAAACGTGAGCATAACGAGACATACAGGAGTCGGAATGAAGTCCGGAAATTTTAACAACGAGTAAAACACCTCCTAGCCAAGATAAGGTCAGAATAGCAATCAATCGGTTGAAGAACAATAAAGCAGCAGGTGCCGACGGATTACCAGCCGAACTATTCAAGATCGGTGGTCAGGAGCATGCTCCAGCTGATTAGTAGAGACGTGCCAACTATAGAGGAAAAACTCTTCTTCACATCGCATATAAAATGCTATCCAGCGTGCTGTGTGAAAGACTGAATCCAATGGCCAATGACATTATTGGACTATACCACCATTGACCAGGTTTTCACTCTGCTCCATATCCTGGAAAAGAACCAAGAAAAACGCATCGACACATTTCAGTTATTTGTCGACTATAAAGCCGCATTCGACAGTCCTATCCGCTCAGAGTTGTTTATAGTCATACATGTGTTTGGCATTCCTGCAAAATACATACGGCTATTCAGGATAACTTTAATTCGTACAAGGTCAGCAGTTAAAGTCGGAAAGGATCTCTCGGAGCCCTTCAATAACGAACGAGGATTCAAACAAGGTTACAGTTTGTCGTGTGACCTTTTTAATATCTTGGTGGAAAGGCCATACGCTATGGAAATGTGAACAGAAATAGCACTCTGTACGCCAAACAGCATATGTTACTTGCCTACGCCGACGACATCGATCGAACATTCCGAACGGTAACAACCACCTTTGAACGAATTGAAAAGGAGTTATAAACCGTAGACAAAAGTTATAACTTCAGCTTTGAATTCCGGAGGATAATAGTTTTGGCCAACATATACTACTATGGTCTGAGTAAGCAACTCAAAAGCAAGGCCACCTCTCGCCATACCTCATACTTTACATGACGCTGATATTACCCGTGCTATTGTATGGATTTGATGTATGGGAAGTTGCACGTAAGCACATAAGGCAACTTTTGGAGTGTTTGAGAGAAAAATTCTCCGGAAGATCTATGGACCGATTTGCGTCAACGGTGTATATCGTCGTCGAATGAACTATGATCTATACCATATATTCGACATAGCTCGGATCGAGCTGCAGCGACTACTTTGGCTAGTCATATTGTGAGAATGGAGGCATATATATATATATATGATGGTTCACGCAGAAAGGGAAGGCCACTAATCCGATGTAAATATCACGTAGAGGACAATATCATTTAAGTCCACGAAACCGATGGATAGATCAAGTAGAATACAAAATTTGGGAACATGGTCATTCAAATTGGATGAGACGCCCAAAAGACCGACGCGCTTCGAAATCTTTTTTAAGTTCGGCTTATGGAACAACCGTTTTGTCACAAGCCAGCCAAGTAAGTAGTAAGTATAAGTATTGTAAGACCACCGGCCGAAGTCCTTTCCTTACTGTTATTTTAAATCTTTGGAATCTTTGACTTTCTTTTAAATATTTTCCATTCAGAAATTGACGACTCACATCATTGACATTAAATTTAATTGAAATACAAATGTTAATACATTTTTAAAAATTCATGTCTACCTTTATTTCGTTCAGCATCCATTTTTCGATCTATAAAAAGATTTTGTTTTCTGTTGATTGAAAATATTGTCCACCAGATTTACATGATTTTCCACTTATGTGTTTTTATACCCTTCACCACACTGTGGTACAGGGTATTATGTCTTCGTGCATATGTTTGTAACAGGCAAAAATAATCGAGATAGACCCATGGTTCCTTTTGAGAATATGCATAGAATCACTTTCTGAGTCGATTTATGCATGTCCGTCTGTCCGTCCGTCCATGAATTTTTGTTAACAAATTACAGGTCGCATTTATGATCCGATTTGGATGAAATTTGGCACAGGTCACTTAATTGGCCCAAGGAAATTGGAGTAAATCGGTCCACGTTTAGGCATAGCTCCCATATAAGGGTATTTTGAAGTTATTTAGCGCGTTTTTTAATTGAATTCGCTGAAATTTGGTACTTTGAGTTCTTATTGGGAAGCAAATCTAGCTACCCAATATTATAAATAAAGGTACATTTTTTCGGATAGCCCCCAAATAAAGGTACCCCCAGTTTTCGGTATTTTGGGGTTCTTGAACTCGTTTTATAACTGAATTCTCTGAAATTTTGTACATTGGGTTCTTATTGAGTGCCAAATTACTCCACTAAAAATTATAAATATAGGTCCAGTTTTTCTGATAACGGTACCCCCAAATTTTGGGTATTTTCGGGGTTCTGATCGTATTTTTCGACCGAATTGACTGTAAATTAGTAAGTCGAGTTCTTATTAGGTAGAAAATCTCTCCACTATAAATTTAGGTCTATTTTTTCGGGTAGCCCCCATATAAGGGTACCGCCCATTTTTGGTATTTTGGGGTTCTTGAGCGCGTTTTTCAACCAAATTCTTTGTAATTTGGTATTTTGTAGGCGTATGTGGTAACAAACCTCCCTCCCAACAATTATTAATATTCGTCCCCTTTTAGGGGTAGTCCACATATAACCCCCTTTTTATACCCTTCACCCCACTGTGGTGCAGGGTATTGTGTCTTTGTGCATATGTTTGTAACAGGAAAAAAAATCGAAATAGACCCATGGTTCCTTTTGAGAATATGGATATAATCACTTTCTGAGTCGATTTATGCACGTCCGTCCGTCCATGTATTTTTGTTACTTACTTTGGTCCCATTTATGATCCGATTTGAATGAAATTTGGCACAGGTCACTTAATAGGCCCAATGACGAACCCTATTGAAATTGGAAAATCGGTTCAGATTTAGTTATGGCTCCCATATATATTTTCGTCCGATTTTAACTTATTGATGCATCAAACTCCCAATAGTGATCCGACTGAGACAAAATTTTGCACAGAGTATGGAATTAAGACTAGATAGTTAAATGCCAAGTTTTGTTGAAGTAGGTTCAGATTTAGATATAGCTCCGATTTATTGTTTCGTTCGATTTAATGTAAATAGCACACCAAACTCCCAATAGTGGTCCGATTAAAACAAAATTTTGCACAGAGTACTGAATTAGGTCCAGACTGATGTATGTGAAATTTTGTTGGAATCGGTTCAAATTTAGATATAGCTGCTATATATAGATTCGTCCCATTTTATGTAAATGAAGCTCCATACTGCCAATATTGAGACAAAATTTAGCACAGAGTAATGAATTAGGTCCCGACTGATGTATGCGAAATTTCTATAACTACAGGATATTGTAGATATTAACATGTCTGGCATGTACCCATAGTGGTGAAGGGTATCATATAGTCGGCCCCGTCCGACTTTTGAACTTTCCTTACTGGTTGTATATCGTGTTTACAAAAAAACAAAAAAAAAAAAAAAAAAAAAAAAAACGAATAACCATAATTGAATGTGTATGTATTTGTACGTTGAATGCTGACGACCTGTGTTGGCTTTGAGTGAGGCAACTGTTAATAAGTGTCCTGTCCATATTTTGACAATGGAAACATTTCAATTTGTCAAAAGAAAAAACACGTAGATTGATTTTTGGTTGCCATGTACATATTTGATCCTACTAAATATGAATAAGGTAAGCTATTACCTTTCTTTTTGCAGAAAAAAAACAACAATAAAATCTTTGCAAAACAAATAAAAGTTCAAAAACATACGTATAATAGATTTTCGTAGAAATATTGATTGAAAAATAACAAATATTATTCATGTTGTTTTTGTTGGTGTTGCATTGATGTATACCTTAAAATCCCATTTCATTTTACTTTGTGTTTTCGAAAATAAAAACGTAAAATAAAAGGTAAACTGACATGACTAACTAACTGACTGATTGAAAGAAATGAAACAAGCATAATATTATATTATTTCTTCTTTTGAAATACATACCACAGAAAATGACTATTTATACTCTATTACCTTATTTCTGGCTATTCTGTAGTCAAAAAATACACATTATGAATGACAACATTTTTTATGGTTAAAAATTTGTCACTGTATTCGTAGAATAAGTCCATGATAAGTATACCATCATTTGCTACCTTTTAAAATTTAGTATTTTATTTTTTTATTCCAACATTTTTCATTCTCATATTTCATTTAAATGGAATGCTAAGTGAACAATTCGCTTGATAGCATATTTTTTGTAGCAAATGTAAAATGTCGTAATTTGATGATAAATGAGCAGAAAACTGCAATGTTAGTTGGTGTGTCACATCTATGTAAAATGGGTGTTAGTTTTTTTATTTTTGACAAAATTTTCTCCTGGTAATAGTCGTATTCAAATTGTTGGAATTACAAAAATACAGTCATATCATAAAATATAATAATCTCTTGGACATAAATATATTTTATGTCGTTTCATAAGTTTCCACAAAATTTAGTTTTTACTAAAAACTTCACTATTTATAGTGGGATAGAAGTTTAACCGGCAGGAGTTACAAATGGTGAAAACATTTTTATGAATTTTACTTGGGACAATTTAAATAAATGATCCGAACGAGATGGAATTTTAAATAGTCAATTTATTTCATCAGAACCATCCCTATAAGATTGGCAAATATCGGTTTATATAACATATAGCTCCCATATACATTTCCGCCCGATTTCACAACGATGCAACAAAGTTCCAATGTTTGTTCAATTGGGACGAAATGTTAGTCCCTGCAAATCGTTTGATTTGCACAAGTTTTTGCATAGCCTACTGAATTAGGTCTAGAATGATGTGTGCTAAGTTTCGTGAAAATCGGTTCATATTTAGATATAGCTCATATATATTTTCGTCCGATTTAATGTAAATGGTGCACCAAAGTCCCCATATATATTTCGATTTGTACGAAATTTGGCACATCGTAATAAATTAGGTATAGAATGATGTGTGTTGAGATTCCTGAAAATCGGTTCAGATTTAGATATAGTTCCCATATATATTTTCGTCCGATTTAATATAAATGGTTCACCAAAGTCCCTATATATCTTTCGAAATGAAAAATTTAGTATCGAATTAAAAAATGTGACTTATGTTAGGATTCAACTGCTGAATATACCCAAAGTGGTGAAGGGTATCATATAGTCGGCCCCGTCCGACTTTACTACTTTCCTTACTGGTCTTTATTGCAAAATTTCAGCAACGTCTCTCAATTAGAATAATTCGACCACTATGTAGCGTACCGAATTGAGCCTTGAATGACGTATAGTAATTATTGCTTAATTCGGGGTGCATTTAGACCTCATGCTTCTTTGGACCAAAATAGTTTTAGATTCAGAAATGTCTATCCCTCTGTCTGCGTGACCTTCTGGAGGTTGTTATTCATCGAAACTTTGCACATCGTAATATTTCCTCCAGACTTAAATGAAGTTCGAAGATGGAGGATATCTGTCCATTCCTTCTGGTACCTCCTCTACAAAGACACTTCGTAATATCTCTGTCAAAATGTTATTTTTATCCCAAAATTCCACCATAAAGGGTGAACATATTTCAAAATGTATAAATCTAAAGATAAACAGCACCTCTTCCTTTCATTTGTGGTCTATAGGTCGACTCGAAAATAACACAAAAAATGAAGTTTTCGGCCCACTTCAATCCAAAATTATCTGATCCTCATCGAAAATTATAGGCGTTGTTCTTGACCATAACTGGAACCTCATGGAACATTTCAAAGCGATCAGCCCTATAGTTCCGCTCTTTAGAGTTATAATGGGTTACTAAATAATATACGAATACGGAGATACCTGTAAATAGTTAGGTGTAACTCCCACATCCGAGCACATACAACAATATAATTGGTATTAATTTAAAGGTCAACCACTCCTCTTGGATATAATATAAACTTTTCGGGCAATGTCCTACATGGGTAGATATATACGCTATAGAATACAAATTTTGTCATTTTTCACACAAAAGTCAGGGTCCATTTGACCCGCTAAATATTGACCGATCTTTATGAAAAAAGGCATGCTTATTCTTTGGCCTGATCCCCTTCTCCATGGAAAATTTCACGATGTTTGGGCCATAATTGCGGCCTCTGGAGCGACCAGAAAAACCGACAAAAATTTAGTATTTGGTCCATTTCATCCCCTAAATATTAACCGATCTTTCCCAAAAACAATAGCGGTCTTCATTGGCCAGAACCCAACCTACATGCAAAATTTCGTGAAGATTGGTCCATAACTGTGGCCTGTATCGAGTTTACAAATTATAATTGACAGACTTACGGACACACATGTCTAGATCGACTCATCTAGTCGAGATATGACGATCGGTATACTTAAAGGTGTGTCTAAGACCAATATTTCGCGGCGTTACAAACTTTTGGGGCTGCACAAAGCTATAATACCCTGACAACATAGTTGTGTAGGGTATAACAAGTCTATATCATATCTGAAGATGCTGCCTGCAACTTCAAAGGATTTTAAACATTACAAAACGATTCTGAAGTTGGGGAGTATGAATCCATTCCATTAAATACCTGCTTCGCAAATTGTCAACACCTCGACTCTTCCTCAGTATTTACTTTATGGTTTCATAGCCCATGTGCTGATTGAATGTTGCTTTATAGGATGGCGGTATCTTACACACATACAACCAACCAACTAGAAAGCAATATTTGTTGAGATTGGTTAAAATCGATGTTTAACTAATGTGGTGAACCGGTTTCAACTTGAGATCCTTGATTTCAAAATAAATGATCAAGTGCAACATCTTTATATTCATAAACTATCACTTCGAAAATCGATGGAATTTGATACAACGAGAGATCCTATATGGTGCTATATCAAAACAGGAAAGGCATCCTTCAAGATATTTTTGCAAATTGAAAGACAAAATGTAATAAAAAAAACTGATCATATGATACATCTGTGGCATCTTTTCCAAATCATGTTTTCCCGGAGTAACAAATTACTTCATAAGATTCAAATATTCTAATTTTACACAAATGGGAAATTTTTGATGTTCGGCTCATAATTGTGGCGTCTAGAGCGACCTGAAGTCAGACAAAAATTAAGTTTTCGTTGCCTTGACCATAACCGGAACCTCATGTCAAATTTCCTAGCCATGTGTCGTAATGGTAATACATAGGAATATCAGAATAGGGGTCTACCTACTCCAAATAAATATTTATATAATTGGTATCAGTTTAAAGGTCAAATTCTCATCTTGCATATAATGACAACTTCCTCGGTCTATCTCTGGGTCCATTTTATCCGCTAAATGTTGACCGATCTGCATCAAAACAGTTATGCTAATTTCACGGGCAGATCCCAGAAACGTAGAAAAATAATGTTTTCGGTCCATTTCATCCTCTAAATATTAACCGATCAATACCAAAAATGGGGTCTTCTTTGGTGAAAACTCGTCCCACATACGAAATTTTGTGACGATTTGCGCATAACTGGGGCCTGTATCGTGTTTACAATTTATAATACTCAGCTAGTCGAAATATGAAGATCTTACACTAAGGTAAGTCTAGGTCTAAGGATCTAAAAGGTGGGTCAACAAAAAATGATTTGTTTTTATACCCTTCACCACACTGTGGTACAGGGAATTATGTCTTTGTGCATATGTTTGTAACAGGCAAATATAATCGAGATAGGCTCATGGTTCCTTTTGAGAATATGCATAGAATCACTTTCTGAGTCGATTTATGCATGTCCGTCCGTCCGTCTGCCCGTCTGTCTGTTCATGTTAAATTGTGAACAAAGTACAGGTCGCATTTATGATCCGAATTGGATGAAATTTGGCACAGCTCATTTGTTTGATCCAAGGACGAACCCTATTGAAATTGGGAAAAATCGGTTCAGATTTAGATATAGCTCTCATATATAGTTTCCTCAGATTTAAGGTAAATTGTGTACCAAAGTCCCTATATATCTTTCGATTTGCACGAAATTTGGCACAGCGTAATGAATAAGGTCTAGAATAAGGTCTGTCAAGTTTCGTGAAAATCGGTTCAGATTTAGATATAGCTCCCATATATATCTTCGTCCGATTTTAGGTAAATTGTGTACCAAAGTCCCTATATATATCTTTCGATTTGCACTAAATTTGGCATAGCGTACTAAATTAAGTCTAGAATGATGTGTGCAAAGTTTCGTGAAAATCGGCTCAGATTTAGATATAGCTCCCATATATAGCTTTACCCGATTTTAGGTAAATAGTCCACTAAAGTCACTGGAAATGTTTTGATTTGCTCGAATTTTGGCATAGCATACTGAATTGAGTTTGAAATGATGTGTGCAAAGTTTCGTGACAATCGGTTTAGATTTAGATATAGCTCCCATATATATTTTCATCCGATTTAAGGTAATTGGTGCACCAAGGACCCTATATAACATTCGATTTGCACGTAATTTGGCACAGGGGACTGAATTAAGGCAACAATGACGTGTGCTAAGTTTCGTGAAAATCGGTTCAGATTTAGATGTAGCTCCCATATATATTTTCGTCCGATTTTAGGTAATTGGTGCACCAAATTCCCTATATATCTTTCGATTTTCACGAATTTTGGTATAGTTTACTGAATTAAGTCTAGAATCATGTTGGTAGGCTTCGTGAAAAGATTCATAGCTAAGCCGATTGACACAACGTACTGAAGTAATATAAATTAGTCTCTGGCAAGTTTCCCTGAAATCGGTACAGATATAGATATATATGTTAGGATACATATGTAGAATATACCCAATGTGGTGAAGGGTATCATACAGTCGGTCCAGTCCGACTTTACTACTTTCCTTACTGTTTTTTTTTGTTTTCAGAAAGCAATTTAGCATTATTTGGAAGATTTTTTATGGGGACAAACCAATTATGAATGTACTTTTTAAAAACACGGTTTTAAACCCCTAAATAGCTTCATCAGCCGACGATAAATATGGGGAGCGATATCAGGATTTTTTGGTGGATGACACATCAATTCCATATTTGGGCCTATCTACTATGGCTATCCATTTGTTGGCTATAATTAGAGCAATGAGTTTATGAAATAAATAAGTATCAGATATAAGGGTTTCGAGGACACTGATTGCGATTCTGCAAAAAAAAAACACTTAATAGGGTGGACCGAAATAATAATAGGGACAATAGGTATGTCGATCCCGCATTATTAGTTAACTCATGTCATCAATGGTCTGACGGCCTTCATCAACAATCGATTTCCTGGTGGTTCAAATATCGATTTTCATGGACAAATTATTAGAAAGGGTTTCGGTTTTCGCAAAATGATGTCTGAGAATGTCCAGTTTCTTGCATAATTTTCTACATGCCCAATTAACACTTTTTTAAATTTACTTAAAAACACAGCTTATCGTTTTGTTATGTCTGTTGGTAATAATGACATATATCACAATATTTAAAATAGATCTTTGAAAGTTTTCACAAAATGTTCAAATTAATTGGTATAGGCCCGATATAAACCGCTATCTCTCAATATTCGCTACTTTGGTTATTCTTGGTACATTTTCATTCGAATTAGCCGGAATTCGGTATTTATAGATCTCATAATGTAGACATCCCATAGTGTATGCTTGTCCTACGTTACTTCTCTTCATGAAACTTAATTTAGTCGAATTATTTGACAATGACACAAATATATGGGTTCCCTTCACATTCATGGAAAATATCTAAAAGATCCGAAAACTGACAGCATCATTATTTGAAGGTATTACAAACATTTGA
The DNA here is from genome assembly GCF_032173495.1 of Musca vetustissima. Taxonomy (NCBI): domain Eukaryota; kingdom Metazoa; phylum Arthropoda; class Insecta; order Diptera; family Muscidae; genus Musca; species Musca vetustissima. The sequence continues at coordinate 62,073 of NW_026885455.1, forward strand.
ACACAATAAACATAACATATCCTCCCCATGTAATTTGAATTTACCATAAACTCATGATCTATCATGTTTTCACAGAACATTTATATGTTAAAGTCAAAATTCAACAAATGTAAATGCACACACAGTGTTCTACACATCGAAAAATGTTGCACTTATACACTCACCTTAATTCCTCTATGAAAGTGCACACAGATAAAATGATGGAAATGAAAACATAGAAATGTTTATCATACATACATTTAAAATATGAACAAGTTAACTTGCAAGAGCATTTCTAGGGAAAACACACAAACATTCGAAATATGCAAATGCTAAGTAGAGAACTTGCAATGAGACTTATATTCTATTTGGCAGTGACTTATTTTAGTTTTATGGCAAAGACTAGTACTTATTTATAATTAGCGGTTTTCTCGTTTTCCCTTAAAGCTGCAAAATCTTATCAATTTTGTGGCAATTTTCGTAAAGTCTTTACCTTCAATAAATATAATTTATTACACCACAATTTGTTTGGGGATCATATCAAACTTTCTACCATGGTTAATTAATGGTTGCATAGTTCAGCCTAACTTCTTGTTATGTAAAACTTCTAACAACCGGAGTTTGTTAGTGGCATTAAGAAATTTTTATACTAACAAAAATGGTTTTGCCGCTGCATACACATAGACACCTCTAATGGGAGGTGTAATTAATTCCCACTCATACAGCTATATATGGGTCGTTCAATAAAAAATGTTGTCTAATAATTAAGAAAGTCGAATTGCTTCAACTATTTGGATTAGTTTGCACATATTATAATACGAGGGATACTATGAATTCAAACGTGTCGAGCATTCGCTTTGAGACTAAGTGACTGATCCGCTTGAGAAACGTTGGACGGTCAATTCTCAGTGGAACTCCACAATTTTTTTCTTAAGATTGGAGTTTTTATATAAATTCGAAAAGAGAACAAGAGAAGATGAATCATAGTGCACCGTTAGAATTCAAGCTCTCGCACGCAGGCTAAAATCAGCGTCTTTTGAAAAAACTAAATTCTTTGTTAGCCATATCCGCATGTCAAACCCAATATAGAGTTCGCAATATTTTAGATAGAAATTTTACATTTTGCACATAAATTGATGCTGCTCCTAGGATGTTTGGTATTGGAATTGTACCCCGAAATATTCGTAATACCGAATTGAATGTAATTTTCATGCTCTAGACAATCTTTCTACCAAAAATTATCTTTAAAAGAAAATATTTTTAATTCTCATCGAGTAAAAATTCTACCTACTAAAGGTTATAAATATTGATTTTAGTTTGATCGTTTTGGGGGACCACATCTTCGCTAATAATTTGCAATATTCATTATGTATAGTATAAAAGTCCATATTTTTGCATAAGAGTTATAGCAATTTTTTAATGACTAACTCATATGGGGATGAAGAGGCGTGGATTTTCTAAAGAATATTTTTTCGAGGCTCATATGAGGCGTGGATTTTCTAAAGGATATTTTTTCGAGGCTCATATGAGGCTTGGATTTTCTAAAGGCTCATATGAGGCGCGGATTTTCCAAAGGATATTTTTTCGAGGCTCATATGAGGCGTGGATTTTCCAAAGGATATTTTTTCGAGGCTCATATGAGGCGTGGATTTTCCAAAGGATATTTTTTCGAGGCTCATATGAGGCGTGGATTTTCCAAAGGATATTTTTTCGAGGCTCATATGAAGCGTGGATTTTCCAAAGGATATTTTTTCGAGGCTCATATGAGGCGTGGATTTTCCAAAGGATATTTTTTCGAGGCTCATATGAAGCGTGGATTTTCCAAAGGATATTTTTTCGAGGCTCATATGAGGCGTGGATTTTCTACGCCTCATATTAGCCTCTATTTATGTGTTTAGCATAAAGAGGTTATTTTTGGTAAATATTTTAGACGTATCCGCTAGTTATTCATAATGAATTAATCAGTAACTCGTAGATATAATATTTCTGAGCAAGGATCGGGAAAAAGCGGAAAAGAACGATGAAAACATGTGAATATAGAATTATTGTTTTGGGGACCATATCTAAAATCTTCTGTATAGTATATTCGAAATCTCGTCTGTTTGTATTTAGATTACGGTTCAAAAAAAGAAGCTCGACAGATAGGGACTTTGAATTGATGGAGGGTATATTTTACAAAAATAGCGGACATTTTTGCAAAATATATCCTCCTTCAATTCCATGTCCATTTGATTGCTGAAATGTTATTACAAAAATAACCTGCAATCGCACTGTGGAATAGAAATCCCATTTTTGGGCGTAATTATCACATATTCGGGAACGCTGATTACGATACCGCAAGAAAAAATAAAAATTCAATAGGGTAGATCGAAAATGGCGACCTTATTTAAATTTAATTAATTATTGAACACATTTTGTGCAACTATGGTCACTGAATATAAATGTGAAAATTAAATAAAATGAATCACAAATGGCGTATCAAACAAAAGAAAAAAATATGTTTCTTTTTTAATATCAGCAGTATATTTGGGCGAAGCCGATCATATGATACCCTACACAAATTCCACTAAGTTCTATGTTCCTGCGGATTTATATTTCGAGCCTGGATAATATTATGCGCTATTTGCACTCTCTACATAACAGCTCCTCTGTTGCATATTTTTCGAAAAAAAAATGGCTTCCGAATTAAAAATTTACTCTATAAGAATCAAATTTTGTTATTTTACATAAAACAGTTTTGGTTAATTTGACCGTTCATCATCAAGACATCTATTCGAATTGGTTAGTCATGTAAAATTTGTGATGGCTAACAATTGTGGTGTCTGGAGCGACTAAAAACCAGATCCATTTCATCCCAGAAATATCATCAAATCATCATCGAAAATTATAGGCGTCATCTTGATGATAACCGAAACTGATCGAAGTTGACCGGCATGTTATCAGTCGTAACATCGCCCAGGAGCTAAAAATTGACCACAAAACTATTTAAAATCATTTACACAAAGCTGAATTCAAAAAGAAGCTCGATGTTTGGGTGCCACACCAATTTACAGACAAAATAGGAAGGATCGAATTTCCATCTGCGTTGCCTTAGCCAAACGGAATGAGATAGACTTATTTCTTAAACGGATGGTGACTGGAGATGAGAAATGGATCACATACGATAACCCTGTGCGAAAACGATTGTGGTAAAAAATGGTGAAGCACCTCAAACGGTGGCCAAACCAGGACTAACGGCCAGGAAGGTTCTGTTATGCATTTGGTGGGACTGGAAGGGGATTATTTATTATCAGTTGCTTCCATGTGGCCAAGCGCTAAATTCAGATTTCTACCGTTTGAAGATAGCAAATGACCAGAAACGGCTAGAATTGGCCAACAGTAAAAGAGTCGTGTCCCACCAAGACAACGCTACATACATCCATAGTGACTCGCCAGAAACTTCGGGAGGTTGGTTGGAACGTTTTAATGGATCCGACATACAGCCCGGATTTGGCACCAAGCGATTATCATCTTTTTCTTGCATTGCAAAATTTCTTTAATGATAACAAATTGGTATCTAGTTAGGATTGTGAAAATCGACTACTAGAGTTTTTTTGCAAATAGAGAGCAGGACTTGTATGTGAGAGGCATTATTAGGTTACCTTTAAAATGGCAACAAATCATGCAACAAAACTGTACATATTTGGCCCAAATCGGAAGTATTTTAAATAAAGTCTTTTAGTTCATATAAAAAACATTTGGCTGATTTCTTGCCAGTGTTAAATTTCGTGGTGTTCACATAATAATTTTGGCCTCTATAGCGACCAGAAAATCAAATAAAAATACAGATTTTGGTCCATTTCATCCCCTAAATTTTAACATTCAAAATTTCAGGACGATATGTCCATAACTGTGGCCTGTATCGTGTTTACAAATTTTAATGGACAGACGGACGGACACACATGTCTAGATCGACTCGCCGCGTTATCAAATCTTGGGATTGAACGAATTTATAATGCCCTGACAACATAGTTGTGTATGGTATAAATATCATTAAATCGTTAGTTTATGTATTATGGGCATACTTTAATTAAATTTGAAATTTGGCTGAAATTTAACTAAATATTGATAGTTTTTGTACGAAGATAAAAAACCGAAATTAGGGCCGTTATATAGGGTTTAGCCTGACAAATAAACTAAAATGTATATTATCGGCAAGAACTCTTATGTTTATGAATGGTCAGAGAACATATCAAGGCGTCGTTAGAATATGGATGGATGGTATAAGCAGAAAATTAATCAAGCCATAATTCAGTGTTTCTCTGGGTTATAATAGTATACTCGTCAAGGGCATTCATATCCATAAGCAATATTCCACCCCTTAAATTCTTGTTTAATCCCCTAAAATCGCAAATTCATATGTACTTCTCATATATACTCCAGCAATAACCAGACACAGGTGTAATCTCCGGGGTAAAATGCAAGAACACCATCTATTACATGTACATACAAGTATATACAACTCAAGGTTATTAAGAAGGTTTTTGCATTGTCAGAATATACCATATGCTTACAAAAAATACTATATACATATATTGTATGTTTCACAATACTCACTCTGCGAAGAGGAATGAAAAAATTCTAACCAACACCAGAAACCACAAAATATTTAATAAGTATTCACATGGACCATACCGCAAATTTTGTAATAGTTAAATATGTGGGTGGTAACGGATATTGGTTGTCTAAGTAAATTATCTAAAAACTATCCACAAACCAACCAAAAAGTGAAATTAAATAATTCTATGGATATTCTGTGTGTGGTCACAATGCTCTTTTTTATCTATTTTTTTTTTTTTTTGATAGACTGAAGAATGGAACA